>NC_066579.1:137152103-137454353 GCF_024323335.1 Lathyrus oleraceus | reverse complement strand
GTACAATGCTTTTTAACGGAAAGAGAAAGAAAAACATTTATAAAATTAGAGTTTCTGATCTTGAAGATCAAAATGTAAAATGTCTAATGTTTGTTAATGAGGAGCAATGGGTTTGACATAGACATTTGGGCCATGTTAGCATGAGATGGATTTCTTAGCTAAATAAGCTTGGATTAGTCAGAGGTCTACCCAACCTGAAGTTCGCTTCAGATGCTCTTTGTGAAACATTTCAGAAAGACAAGTTTTCTAAAACATCCTTCAAAGAAAAACCTATTATTTCTACCTTTAGATCGTTAGAACTTCTGCACATTGATTTGTTTGGACCAGTAAAAACTTCTTCTATCAATGGAAAGAAGTATGGATTGGTCATAGTTGATGACTACAGTCGTTGGACATGGGTAAAGTTCTTGAAACACAAGGATGAGTCACATTCTGTGTTTTCTACCTTCTGCTCACTAGTGCAAACAGAAATGAATTGCAAAATAGTCAAAGTCAGAAGTGATCATGGTGAGAGAATTTGAAAATAAACATTTTAAAAATCTCTTTGTTTCAAATGGTATTTCCCATGATTTCTCCTGTCCTAGAACTCCATAGCAAAATGGAGTTGTAGAAAGGAAGAATAAGACTTTGCAAGAAATGGCTGACACTATGTTCCAAGAAACTGATATGACTAAGCATTTCTGGACAGAAGCAGTTAACACAACTTGTTGTATTCAAAACCAGATTTCTATCCGACCTATTATGGTAAGACTCCTTATGAATTGTGGAAGAACAGAAAGCCCAAAATTTCTTATTTTCACCCTTTACAAATGTGAATATTTTATGTTGAACACTAAAGAGAATCTTGGCAAGTTTGATTCTAAAGCACATAAGTGTTTATTGTTAGGATATTCTAAACGCTCTAAAGGCTACAAAATCTTTAACACATAAACATGAATTGTTGAGGAATCAATTCATGTTAGATTCAATGATAATCTTGACCCTAAAATGTCAAAGCTAGTTGAGAAATTTGAAGATATGAAGATCAATCTTTCAGAATCTAAGGATACTAATTATGGAGAAAAAGACTCAGAAGGCAAAGCTAAACAATATGAAGAAACGACTCAACCAAAAGCTATTGTTGATCCAACTCATCAGAAGAAGAGTAGACGAAGAACTTCTAATTCTGAAGAACTGATTCCTGGAAATAAGAATGCTCCAGTCAGAACAAGCTCTTCATTCAAACCTTCTGAAGAGACTCTTCTAGGTTTGGTATCTCTGATAGAACCCACATCTATTGATGAAGCTCTTCTGGATAATGAATGGATTATGGATATGCAAGAAGAACTGAATTAATTCACCAGAAATGATGTTTGGTATCTTGTTCATAAACCAATGGGTTTCCATGTCATTGGAACCTGAATGAGAAAAACGAGGTTGTCAGAAATAAGGATCGACTAGTAGCACAAGGTTATAGTCAGCAGGAAGGTATAAACTATACATAAAAAATTTCTCCAATTGCCGGGTTAGAGTCAATTCGTCTTTTAATTTCATTTGCAGTCAATCATAACATCATCCTTTATTAAATGGATGTTAAGAGTGCATTCTTGAATGGATATATTTCTGAAGAAGTATATGTGCATTACCCTCCGTGTTTTGAAAGTTCTCAAAATCCTGAGTTTATCTTTAAACTGAAAAAAATCGTTATATGGTCTAAAGCAAGCTCCCAGAGCTTGGTATGATAGACTAAGTAACTTTCTTTTGGAAAATAATTTTACCAAAGGGAAAGTGGACATAACTCTTTTTTGCAAAACCTTTAAGAATGATATTATGGTTGTGCAAATTTATGTTAATGATATTATTTTTGGTTCTGCTAATGCGTCATTGTGAAAGGATTTTGCTAAGCCAATCCAGGCGAAATTTGAAATGAGTCTGATGGAAGAACTCAAATTCTTTTTGGGAATCCAAATTGATAAACGCTCAGAAGGAACGTACATTCATCATAATAAATATATAAAGGAACTTCTGAAGAAGTTTAATTTATCATAATGTAAGCAAGTAAAGACTCCAATTCATCCTACATGTATTCTAGAGAAAGAAGAGGTAAGCATTAAGGTAAATCAAAAGCTTTTCAGAGGTATGATAGAATCTCTTTTATATCTAACTACTTCTAGATCAAATATCTTATCTTATTCAGTGTCTGCCTATGTGCTCACTTCTAATCACATCCTAAGGAAACTCACTTAATTGTTGTTAAGAGAATCTTTAGGTATCTGAAAGGTACTACTAACCTTGGTTTGTTTTATACAAAATCAAGTGAATACAAATTAGTAGGCTATTGTGATGCTGAATATGCTAGAGACAGAATAGAAAGGAAAAGTACTTCTGGAAGTTGCCAATTTCTGGGAGATAACTTGATCTCATGGTCCAGCAAGAGACAGTCAACAATCGCGCTTTCAATAGCCGAAGTTGAATATATTGCAACTTCTGGATGCAGCATTCAGATACTCTAGATGAAGAGTCAGTTGGAAGATTATCAGATATCTGAGAGTAACATTCCTATTTTCTATGATAATACTTCTGTTATTTGTTTATCTAAGAATCCTTTCTTGCATTCTAGGGCTAAGCATATTGAAATTAAACGTCATTTTTTATGTGAGTATGTTCAGAAGGGTATATTTCATTTAAAATTTGTTGATACAAACCATCAATGGCTGATATCTTTATAAAACGCCTTGCTGAAAATAGATTTGTATTCATTCTGAAAAACTTATTTATGAATTTATGTCCATAATGCAAAGATGTATTTTAGAATGTTTAAGTATTCAGAACTCTAAATTAGATTCTGAGAATGTTTTTTATGACTTTGAAACATGAGCTTTTTGAAGTAAGGAAGTTTTCATGAATCATAAAGGTTCTAATCAAAAGCAATCTTATCGATTTATCTTCCTGATTCTGAACAGTTGTTGCATTAAATGGTTGTCATGTCATTTGATTTCACGTGGTTCTAAGTGGTGACAGTTGTCCCACTTTCTGAGCATGCGTGATAAAAGCGTGACACGTTGGGTTTCACAATTCTTGGAATTAGGTTAAACTCTTACGCTTCCCCTTATGACTGCATATTTCCATTTTGTCATCATTGTAAAAAAAAATCATTTAAACCCACTTCACCCACATTTTCACACTATACACATAATACTCCCACACTTTCTTATTTCAAACCAAAAACAACCCTCTCTGTTACTTCTCTTCATCATCATCTTCTTCAATGGATGCTCAACAATAACTGATTCAACAACAGTTTCAACAACTGCAACTAGCTCAGCCTAGATATCCTCCTAAGACTATCTCTAGTGAAAACTCTTCTCCATCCAAAGAAGAAATCAGCGGCAGTAATACCCAGTTGGATAGTTATCCTATATTTACAAAGATCGGTCCACCTAAAGTTTTTGCGTACTACATGGAGATCTATATCATAGATGGTGTTGATTATTTGGTAGGTCCCTTAAATCTCCTAGATGACTACCCAACTGTTCCGCCGCCTCCTCCTTCTTCCCAAAACCCTTATTTTTCTAAAAAGTGTCTTCACGCGTGTGTATTTTTATCTGTATCTAAGTGTGTGTGTATGTATTTTATGTTTGCTTATACTTGCTGCATTTTGTTTGTAGTTCCTTTTAGTTCTTTGTATTTCCGTTTTGTTAAATACCAGTTGTATCTTTTTCTGGCTTTGTGAGTTTTCAATGAAAATATGTTTGTTTCTCTTTATTTATTTTATTATTTTGTCTATGTCTTTTTGATTGATGACAAAGGGGGAGAAAACAAAATGTATCTAAGGGGACGAATTAGTGTTTTATTTTGATATCTAAATTCCTTAAGTAAGAACCCAAACATTGATTAATGTTTTGTGCTAACAACTACTTTCAAAAAGAGTTTGTTAAATGTTTTGCAGGGTTATATCTTAAGAATCTGAATGGTTATAATCAAACATCTAAAGTTCTCATGAAGTATCAAGATCAAAATATAAGTTACCACTTTCTGATGAAATGGTCTTCTATCTGAGTCTATACACCTCCATGCTAATGATTGAGAATCAGATTCAAGGAACTAATATTCATGTTCTGAACCTAGAACATTATGTACTTAGCATCAAAGTGCTTCTGAAAATTTCTTTCTAAAAATCATGGATTTGGCATCCAGCTATAAGAAAGAGTTTCTTCTATAGTAATCAGACCTGAAAAGTCAAGGTTCTTATAAGAAAACCAGCTCTTTTAAGAAGATGATCAGCTCTAAAAGTTTATTCAAAAGAACTTAATAAAGCTTATGAAGTGAAACTTATCAGAATGACAATGTTATCAAACCAGTGCTCTGGACAACATCAATCAACTTCTGAAGATAAGCCAGATTCTGATTGAAAATTCACTCTGGTACTTCAAAAAGCTTAATCAGGAAAGTGTTCTTTCTTTTTGATTTTTATCTTTATAGGATATACATCTCAGGGGGAGCTTTGTGCTTCTGTAAGATGTATTCTTCTGTGATTACCCTGTACAAAACTGTTCATCAAAATACATGTTTTGTCATCATCAAAAAGGGGGAGATTGTTAGAACAAGATTTGGTTCTGCATCTATACCTTGAGTTTTGGTGATAACAATATTGTACTTATGTGAGAACAATTTTGGTACCCTAATGGTTTGTTATTGTGTAGCTTTAATAGACAATTCTGATTCTGAATATATGATGTGCAACGTCATCAGTTTCGGAGCTATGTGTTCTAAATCCACTTTTGCGCCATCTATTAGAAGTTCTGAAAGATGTTTAATATTGTTGCTGCAATGTTCTTTCTTCTTCTGTGTTGATTCACTTCTGAGAATCTTCTGAGGAGACACCATGTTGCTGCTGCAACATTCTCTCAGTTCATGCTTCTGGACGTGAGTCTGATCACCAAACTTCTGAAGAATGGCAAGCTTCTAAAGTTGTGTTATGTAGCTGAAGATTCTGAAGATCTCAAGCCACATGATTGAAGTTATCAAGGTTTTGACTGAAGATTCTGAAGACTCTGAAGATTATGAAGATACTGAAGATCTCAAGCCAAACTACTGACACTATCAAGGTTCTAACAAAAGATTCTGAAGTTTCTAAATCCAGCTTTTTGTTTCTTCATTTCATGCTTCATCAACTTTCATCAGAAGCCAATCAACTTGAAGATAATATCAAATGGAAATGTGATCAAATAGTACATAGTGCAAATTGAACATCCTTTTCACTACCTGATTTCATGGGCAAGGACAATACTATACATCACACTTGTCATTAATTTTGTGGGCGAAGGACAGTACGTAGTATCATTCCTTTCCCATCCAACAGTGAACAGTCGCTCTATGAGCTTTCTCCAATTTTCCCTCCAACGGTCTTCTTCTAATACTATATAAGTGAGACTTGGAGACTTGAAGAAAAACGCCGATGAGACAATATTTTGACAAGTCTATTTTCTTTGTGAAAAGGTATCATTTGTTTGTACACAATTTTTCTTTAAAGAGTTTGTTATTCATTTGTGTAAAATCTGCTTGTATATAAGCATCTTGTAACACATAATATATTATTCAAACTGTTTATTTGATTCCTTAAGGAGGTTATCCTTGAGAAGACAAAGAAGGTTGTTCTTTGTGAGTCCTTAAGAAGACTAGGGTATATTTGAATCCTTGAGAAGACAAAGAAGGTTATTCTTTGTGATTATTGTAATCTATTGATTATAATGGATCAAGTCCTTGTGTATAAGGCAAAATCACCTTGGTGGGTGGACTGGAGTAGCTTTGAGTTTCAAGCGAACCATGCTAAAAATACTAGTGTTTTTATATCTTTGTTATTAACTTATTAGTGGTGTTCTTGTTTATTTTTTTGCTTGTAAAACCCAATTCAAACCCCCCTTTCTTGTGTTTTTCACACCTTCAAGATTCTTTGAAGATTAGTAGAGCATAACCTTAAATGAAACAAACAAGATTCTTAGAGAATCGCCAGAGCAGTAGCTTTTGTGATATAATTGAAATTTCCCAATAATGGAACTGTCTTTCAAGTTATCAGACTAAGCTTCTATGAAAATTAGCAACGCAACCTCAAATGAAAGAATTAAGACTCTTTGAGAATCGGTGGAGCAGTATCTTTTGTGATATAATTGAAATTTCCTTATAATGAAACAACCTTTCAAGTTATAAGAATTAAGATCCTTTGAAAACTAACAGAGAAATCCCATATGTTCATATGTTGGGGAAAGGAGTCCATAAATGACTTCCTTTAGAGAAGATTTATTGCTAAGATCTTGGGGGAAAAAGCTCATAAAAGACTTTATTAGGGTAACCGCTGCTTGGGGAGAAAAAAAAGCGAAAATGTTGGGGAATATAAGTATCAACACAAATTTGAAGAATGACTTGTTGGGAAATAATTCTACGAGCACATGCGGGGTAAGAATTCTTTCAGAGAAATACCGTCGATTTGACTTAGGACTAACCTGGATACTTACGACTGACCTTGGATCCTGATTTGTGTTATGTATGTTTGATTTTTGGTATGATGCTCCACTTTGGATGGAAATACACGCATTAAATGATGCATGGATATGCATGTAGGGATTCAACTGCTTGACTGAATTTGGTTTTTTTATGAAGCTTATTGTTTCGGTGGGAATGTTATACATGCATGCATATAGGCACGATGATGATTGATAGGATTGTGTTTTCTTTGGCGAAGTTTCCTGTTTCGGCAGTAAAGCTATGCATGAGGTGATGCATATAGACAATTGGATTTTTTGGAAACTTCCCGTTTAAGAGGGAATGTAATGCATGAAGCAATGCATGTGATGCACATGGGAATACAGATGGATGATTGGATTTTGTAGGGCTTTATTTTTTGGTTGCCAATGAAAATTTGACTTTGAAGGTGAACTGCTAGGTAAGAATATAATTTGAAGGATAGATTACCATACAGGAACTGGTGGAAAAAGATTAAGTTTCCATATGGGAATTGGTGTTTTGTTTTTTGTTTGTCAGACGTAAACTGACTTTAAGATAGGCTACCAGACGAGAAGTGGTCAAAAAGGGTAAGTTTTCAAACGTGAACTAGTTTTTTGTTTGTCATATGGGAACTGATGTCTTGTTCTTTTGTTTGTCAGACAAGAAGTAACATTAACAGAGGCTACCAGACGAGAATTGGTGATTCTTTTTGGACAACAGACGAGAACTGGTGTTGTTTTTGATTTTCCATACGGGAACTGACTTTTTAAAATGACTACCAGATGAGAACTAGTTTATGGTTTACCTTTATACAAGAATTGACCTTCAAATATGCTACCACACAGGAACTAGTGCAAGAGATTAGGTTACCATACGAGAACTGGTGTTTGGCAAAGACGGTGAGTGCACTCACAATGCATGTAATATGCGATGATGCATGACATGATGAATGATCGATGCATGTAATGTAGATTGTGGGTTATGCCACTGAAGGTTTGTATTTTTGAGGTACAACTAAAATTGGGCTTTTGATGTTTGATAAAGGATTTTTTTATGATCTCAGATTCATCCACTACTAGAAAAATCACATTTAATGTCAGATGCGAAATGAATTTAACCTCGGCTATAGAGGCAAGGTAACGAAGGGCGTCATGCAAAGTGCACATGTTACCTCTCGGTTTTAAAATAACCGAAGGGTATGTGAAAAGGTCATGCGTTCAATCCCCGGGAAGACCTTTTTGGAATTCTAAAATGGCGAAAACACATGTCCCCTCAGTTTTGTAATTTCACCGATGGATATACCACATTTTCACTTCCGTTGTCTAATAAAATTGAGGGGTAATTTTTGTTTTAAGTTTATTAAATCTAATGTCGATTGCATATTTCACTAAACCCTATACTTAACATATAACTTCTCAAAATTGGTTAGGAAAATAATTATATGAACAATTGTGTCATATTTGAAGAACAACTTACATTGATTATAATTTTGAAGCATCCTGCAACTCATCATTCATCTCACACTGTTTTATGGTTAAAATCTCTCCAATGTTTCAAGTTCTTTATTCAAAACTTCCTTTTTTACTAATTCATTCTTGAAAGCATAAAATTTGATGCTTTGAAAAATGAAGAAATATGGAAGAATGTTGAGCGAAAACTAGATGTATTAGAGAGATTTTAACAATAAAACAATGTGAAATGAATGATGAGTTGCAGAATACTAGAAAATCATTAATCAATGTAAGATAAATTTAAGATACAACAAAACTTTGCATATGATAATTTCCAAAATCGATTTAATAGGTTATATGTTCAAAGAGGGATTAGTGAAACAAACAATTGACATTCGATATCATAAACTCAACTCGACGGAACAGGACGAGAACTGCACAAAGAATCACAAAAAAATTAAACTCAATACCAATATGAATCTAAAACTCAAACTCAAACAACAACTAAACTACAACATATAGATTTTCATAACTTTGGGTAGTATAACAACTAAACAACAACTACAATAACATCAATAACTCAAAAACAACAGCTTACATTAAACAACAACTCAAAAAAGCAATCTCTTACCAAAACTATAACAACATCATCAATAAACCTATAACATAAATCAGTTTATACAACAACAAGATTAAACCTCTAGGATTTAGGGTCTCAACAACAAGTCTCAACAACAACAACAACAATGTCAATAAACCTAAAACATAAATTTTCTTAAACAACAAAAATAATATTAAACCTTTAGGGTATGAAGTCTCAGTAACGAGTCTCAACAACAACAACAATAATATAAATAAACATATAATATAAATATGTTTAAACAACAACAACAACAACAATAACAACAATATGAGTAATGATGTTTGACGTACCATATCTCTGAAGAAGAAGTAAAATAAAATGATTTGGATCTCTGAAGAAGAAATGAGAACACTAAACATAGAGCATCTTCGTATTGAAGATGGTATGTGTTTATGGCTCTCATTATTTAGGGCACTTCGTTAGAGTTCTGCTTGTGTTGTTTAGACAAATGAACCTGGATTCTTCAACTTAAAGCTATATATATCAGAGAAAGATATTCACCTAGGTTGGAAAGAAAACCGAGGTAGCACACTTTTAGATTAAAAATAAAATATTCAAGAAGCCTCCATTTTTAATGAGATAAAAAAATAAATTGAGGCTGATGGGATTCGAAGCATGTAAATTGAATAGGTTTACCCCTCGATTTTCAAAATAACCGATGAAACATATTGTGTGTGTGTGTATATATATATATATATATATATATATATATATATATATATATATATATATATATATATATATATATATATATATATATATATATATATATATATATATATATATATAAGCATGTAAATTGAATAGGTTTACCCCTCGATTTTCAAAATAACCGATGAAACATATTGTGTGTGTGTGTGTGTATATATATATATATATATATATATATATATATATATATATATATATATATATATATATAAAACAGGGTGCATGCATGCATGAATTATACTTCGGTTTTTCAATACATGAGTGACGCATTACGCGAAAAACCGGCGGGAAAAGAAGAAACAACAGAGCCGCCACCGTGCGTTATTTATCCCAAAAGAGGGAAAGGAAACGCTCAGAGTAAACCTGGAAAGAACATGGTCTCGCGACCAAAGAGAATGGGTTCGGGAGTCGGTTATGCGAAGGGAAGGTATTAGCACCCCTACGCATCCGTCGTACTCGACGGGATCCACGCACAAAAGGAAGGAAAATGGTTGCTAAAACGCTGCTCAAACTCACACACATTGGCTGAAAGAGACGCAAGAAAACAAACAAGACTGAAACTGACTCGGCAGGATACTGCATCCTGGGCCTACTTAGTCTATCAGGCATAGACATCAGAGTCGAAGTAGTTCGGACTGGGGAAACGACACATGCTCGCTAGGATATCGCATCCTATGCATACGTATCTCCTTTGGACGAAGGAGAATCAGAGCATTCGTAGCTCGGCTGACACGCACACAAACAAACAGACAAAGGCAAACGTGGAGCCCGAATGCCAATCACTGGACTTACATCAGCATCCGAACCAAAACACACACACACTGGAACCCAAATGCCACTTGATGGACTTACATCGGCTTCCAAGCACACAACCACACAACAAGTTAATAGGGAGTCGGGGACTCGAACCTATAACTGTCAAGCACACACTCAAACAAACAGACAACGAATTGCTAAGGAGTCAGGCACTCGAGCCTAGCAACTGTCAAACAACACACACCAAAAGAAAAAAAAGGCGCCCGGAGAGATCGGCTCATCTCCTGCCTACGTACCTCATCTGGTATGAGGATCAGGGCGACGTAGTTCCCCTACGCAGGGACAAAGGATCTAGCCTAACCAGATAACAGAGGGAGACACAACACTAGGGAGACTACGACTCGAGCCTAGATGTTGTCATGCAAAGTCGTCCCTAAGTTAAGGTTTCTAGCTAACTTGCACAGGAAGCAAGCCTATCCTAAACATGACTTGCACAGGAAGCAAGCCACACCTAACCTAACTTGCACAGGAAGCAAGGGTCTCGATTGCAACTAGGGCAAGAGAAAGGGGAGGTCTCAATCGCAACGAGGGCGAGAGAAAAGAATTAGTGTTAGTTGTTAGTCAAACTCGACAAGACATCGCATCTCGTGCCTACGTATCTCATCTGGACATGAGAATCAGAGTTGCCGTAGTTCGGCTAAACTATTCTCGTTGGTTTGTGTTTTTTAAGTGGACAACGTCACTGCACAATCTACCTGATGCTCGACCTTTGGAGACTTACTCACCTGTAGTAGAAGGAGTTAACGTATCCTTAAGAGGGGATGATGTTTGTTTGTGTTTTAGGAAAGCTCAAGCAAGAAAGGAAGTCCTATACGAAGGAACCGTGCTACCTTACTTGACATGCAAACGAGACTACGCGGAGTCTAACAAACCTAGGGGATACAATCACGCCACACAAGCACATACATCATGAAATAAACACACCAACAAGGGGGCTCAAACATCAAGGCTAGGTTTTAGTCGAGGGGTCATATCAACCTCGACAAACAAACCTCTGGAACTGGGTAGTGTTAGCTCTTAACCTTGCCATTGAGGGGCTAAGGTGAAGCAGATGAAAGGTGAGTGAAGATGAGACTTCACAGCTCTTATCCCTGGCCTGGGAGAGCTTAAGACAAGAATGTGTGGGTTCAGAAAGTGGGAACCCTTCTACACATTTGATACTGACTCAACTGTACAATTGTACAAGATCTTGGGTTTGTATCTGCAATGCATCAACACAGTGGTGTGAGCAAAGCAGAAGACACACAGATTAGCAGGGGATAGGTTGCATATCCCTTGGGTTCTGCCAATTGCCTCTTCACTTAGGAGGTCTTTGACTATGTACAGGGACAAGATTTAAACATACACAAACATTGCCTCTTAAGGAGGACTTCAGACAGTTGCCTGGCCAAGTAACAGGCCAGGTCTTCCAGACTACATGAAGAAAAAGGGATTATACCTCAAAGCAAGTTGCTATTAAAGCAAAGCAAAGCAAGTTCAAAGAACTAAGCAACTAATGGTACCTGAAATAGTCAAACAGATCAGTACACAATTCACAAGTTAAAGCAAAGGAAATAGGAATCAACAGTCAAATCAGACAATCAAATATGCAAAGCACAAGACTCAAAGCATATGAGTCAAGCCACCTACAAAACCAAGAGGTTAGCTCAATGATATTCAAGTAAGCTCAATCAAAAGAAATGGTCTCATTGGAGCATTTGTTGGTCAACCTGAAAACACAAGCTCAAAAGTGAGTAATAGAACCACTAGGACAAGCCTAGGGTCAAAAGAGAATGAAAAAGTCAAAACAGCAAGCAATGCCCAATCAAAATCAAGTTCAAACATTTAAGAAGCAAACCCAAATTGGTTTCATGTTCATATCATGCATCATCAACATTTCATAAGCAAAAGAAGTCAAAGCATGGCAAATGAGAGCTCATAGAAGTCAACAGAAAGACTTGCATCAAAAGTCAACTCAAACATTTCCAAAAATCACCAAATAATTCATGATTAATCACAATCCATAACATGACATGCATATAAAATTTCAGCTCATTTGGATCATGGGAAGATAGTCAATGAAAATCAGGAAGTCAAAGCAAGTTTAAGCATGCTCAAAGAAGTCAACCAAACATGTATCAACTTCAAAAATTCATAAGTCAGTGATAACAAATGAGAAATGAATGGGATCAACACCATGGCAAAGCTTAAGATGTCTACTAATCACATGTAAAATTTCATGTTCATCCAATAAAGTATGAGAATTTCAAAAATGAAATGGCAACATGTATCACACAAGTCAACATTTTGGTCAAACAGGGGAGAAAATCCCAAACAATTAGGAAATGCCACAAATAATTCCAAGAAAATTCACATGTGAACTAGACATACAAGAGTAGGTTCATGCAAAAATTCACATCAATTGGAGGTCAGGAAGCATGTTATAAAAAATCATGAAATTGCACATCATTGGTGTGACACAAATTGTCACACCCTAATTCAAAAATTCATAACTCAATGACCAGATAAGATAAATTCACAAACTCTACATCAAAATAACCATGGGTGAGTCTAGTTTATGCACAAAAAATTTCAGGGTCATTGGATATATCATCATCATTTCACAATTGAATTGGCAAAAGGTACAAAAATTGGTCACATGCTACAAACCCTAATGCCATTAAAAATCCAACCATCCAAAAAATCAGCAAAAATCATGATAAAAAAGTAGAGATCCAACAGAACATGATGCAAAAATTTTCATGAATTTTGGAATTGAAATGAAGATGTTATGATTTTTACAAAATGATGCATCAATTTGGAATAAATATCACAAACAAACATGGTTTAATGAGTCAAAGTGGTTGACCGGTGGCATAATGGTAAATCTGTGAATCATTTATCAAAACGCAGCGTACAGCATAGGGTCACGAAATGTTTTGATTGGTTGTCATCAATGGAACAGTAACAGCAAACATGCAAACACGTGAAAATCAAATTTCTGGAAATAAATTAGGGTTTTAACAGCAACAGTGAAGCTTCATCACTTTCATTCAATCGAAAAAATCAAAATGCCCAGAAATAGCAATTAAGCATGGCAAACGAAACAGCAAACCAAGCACATTCATAATATAGCATCTACATTCATCAAATCGAGCTAACAAAAGAGAAAGAAGCAAGAACAAGTTTGGTCATGAAGTTTAAAATCCAGATTTCTCTTAACACAAGCAAACACAACGCACGATTCTAAGCTTAATGCAACCAGCAAACAAAGATCTACAAGAGGCATGGCATAATTTAATGAAATATGAGATTCGAAAATTTACTTGGTTATGAAGAAACTTGAGAAACAGTTGTTATTTTGGAGATGTAGGCTCAAACAGATGAAGCTTGTGGTTGGTATTGATGGATACTTGAAGAAGTTTAGCTCAACAAATCCAAATCCAACTTAAATCAAAACTTGCCATGGCTGTGTGCTTGGTGAAAACAGACTCGAGATGAACTTCCAGTTGGTGATTGATGCTTGGAAATGGCTCACAATGATGGTCAGGTGATGAAACCACAAAGGGTTGCTCGAGTCTTTTGGAGTTTTTGGTCAGAAAATGCAAAGTGAGAAAAATGGTGATTTTGAGAGAATGAGTTTTCTGTGCGATTGATGGCTGCTGCTAGGGTTTTTGGACAGAAAATATGCTATATATCTTCTGTTTAGTATTGCATAAGTGAGTGTTAACCATGATTTGCTCAAAATGAACCAATTTGCTAATTGTCCAATTTTGGTTTGAGTGGTGGGGTGTATGGTACTATGCACGAATTTGGGCCTTTCAACATGTCACAAACCACATTTCTGAACTATTTCAATTGGCCAATCTGATGGAAATTGCTTAATTCAAAAATTCAAATTTGTACCACACTTGAAAATAAACATGTAAGTTCAAAAAGGGCCATTTTGATTGGCAATGTTTTGGCACATGAAAGTTACTTTTTTGGAAAGAGGAGGTTAAATGTGGTTTGTTGGAAAAAACCTCACCAATTTTGGCCAAATGGTTTGAGAGATATGGCCTTTTGAAGTTCAAGAAAATTTGAAAATGAATTGATCATATCTTGCCAACCCTACATGGGAATTGAGAGTTCTTGGACTTTTTGGAAATGGGAGAACAAGATATTCAACTTTCTTGTTGGGCAAAAATTCATTTGAAGCTTATATCATGATGTAAGCTTGGGATCAAGAAGTTTCCATTTTTGGCAGTTAAAATTACAGGTACAGTTTCTATTTTTGGAAATTTTCTGTTTGGCTTCAAATTCTTCAATGATATCGTTTGCCATGATATATGAGGCCTATTGGGACATGAATAAACTCTCTCAAACCAAATCCAACCATCAAAACCATCAAATCAACCACAGTTGACCAAGTTTGACTTTCTAGGGTTTCTGACTGATTGTGCCTTGACTGATGACCTCTGAGCCTCCAATCTTTGACCTAAACACTTCAAATGGACCCCCAAGTCATGTGAACATGTTGGACCAACCCTAGGGCCTTGGCTCCTTGAGAAACACACTTGCTTGCTTGATTGACTGATCTCCTGATCAGTTTGACCTAATTTCTTGATTGGCTTGCACTTGTGGCAAAGGGACAATGCAATGCTATGCAGTGGACCATGTTTAATGTTATGACCTAATATGAGAATGTATGTACAATGATAGGTGCAAATTTGAGGTGCTACAGCTGCCCCTATTCAATCAGCTGGGAACCCGAACGGATGATAGCAACGGCTGTCAGACTTTCAGGGTAAACAGGGATTGAATACTAAGAACCATAGAAATTTGCACCAACTGGATATAATACAAGAATGCCTGTCAGGATCGGCGAAGAAACAGTCTTGAAAGGAAAATCCGTCTGGAACGGAAAAAGAAATCGGCCTGAATACCGAAACAGAAACGTCGACCTGGATACCAAAATAAATGGTAACACAGGGATAACCATGGCCTGAGCGCCGCTCGTCAGTCTGAACACTGAGCATCGGTGTATGAGAGATTTGATGTCGATCTGAAACATCGGAAATTGGCCTGGATGCCACTTCGGTCTGAATACCGGAAAATTGGCCTGAGTGCCATAAGTACATCGACCTGATCGTCGGAAACTTCTTCAGCCTGAATACCGGAAAAACATAAGTACATCGACCTGATCGTCGGAAACTTCTTCGGTCTGAATACCGGAAAAAACATAAGTACATCGACCTGATCGTCGGAAACTTCTTCGGTCTGAATACCGGAAAAAACATAAGTACATCGACCTGATCGCCGGAAACTTCTTCGGTCTGAATACCGGAAAAAACATAAGTACATCGACCTGATCGTCGGAAACTTCTTCGGTCTGAAAACCGGAAAAACATAAGTACATCGACCTGATCGTCGGAAACTTCTTCGGTCTGAATACCGGAAAAAACATAAGTACATCGACCTGATCGTCGGAAACTTCTTCGGTCTGAATACCGGAAAAAACATAAGTACATCGACCTGATCGTCGGAAACTTCTTCGGTCTGAATACCGGAAAAAACATAAGTACATCGACCTGATCGTCGGAAACTTCTTCGGTCTGAAAACCGGAAAAACATAAGTACATCGACCTGATCGTCGGAAACTTCTTCGGTCTGAAAACCGGAAAAACATAAGTACATCGACCTGATCGTCGGAAACTTCTTCGGTCTGAAAACCGGAAAAACATAAGTACATCGACCTGATCGTCGGAAACTTCTTCGGTCTGAATACCGGAAAAAACATAAGTACATCGACCTGATCGTCGGAAACTTCTTCGGTCTGAAAACCGGAAAAACATAAGTACATCGACCTGATCGTCGGAAACTTCTTCGGTCTGAATACCGGAAAAATTGGCCTGAGTGCCAAAGCGTGAATTGGTTTGTGTTCCAAAACACTCAACATCCTGAAGAGGGCTAGAAAAGCAGTCTTGTTAAAGGATGGACATTCAATTCCACAAGGAATACGAATCTTACTCTGCTGGAGATAACAATCGAAAGATTGACCAAAAGGAGCATGAGACATTTTATCTACAGCCATCAAAACGTAGATAATACACTCGCATGGAAGATTATCCATAACCGGGTTGTAGGTTGTTAAATGGATAAACGACCGAAAAGAAAGGCATCAGGGTACCAGGACTAGGTATGCAAAAGATGACTAATCAAAAGAGGATAAAGTTGCTTACTCGGAGCAAGTATCCAAAAAGAAGGGGAAGACCCAATGGGGACAATACTGCTTGATCAAGGCAAGTATCCAGAGGGGAAAGAATATCAATATCACAAACCGGATACTGATAACTGCAAAGAGGGGATTACATCTACCGGTTAGTAGGCAGAAAACCACGGAAAAGTAACCAGTCATCGATAGGATGAGCACAAAGGGTTAACTCCGACGAGGGGATGAAAAGTGGGATTTTACAACTACCAGCTAGTAGGTAGAAAACCACAAAGATAGGACTTACAGCTACCGGTTTGTAGGTAGAGGCCAACAAACGATCTGCTGAGAGACAGAGTGAGAAAAAAGGATTTACAACTACCGGGTAGTGGGCAGAGGCCACTAAACGATCTGCTGAGAGACAGAGTGAGAAAAAGGATTTACAACTACTGGGTAGTGGGTAGAAGACCGTAAAGAAAGGACTTACAGCTACCGGTTTGTAGGTAGAAGCCAACAAATTCCGCTGAGGATAAGATGAATGAGTGCCGGTTAGTGAGCGACTATTCATTTATGCCCCAGGGAAGTACAGGAGACAGCCAACAGGAAGCCAATTTAGGATCGATCCAAAAAAGGCAGACGGAAACAAGACTCATCCTAATGAGGAAAGAACTCAATAGGGACAACCCATCCCAATGTGTGTTGGGAGGGAACGGAAACAACCGTCATCCACGAGGATGTATCTCAGTGGGGAAATGGCAGGAAAGGATAGACACTTTCTGCTTAAGGGGTAGACTCTACATGGAGAGATCAGACACACCCATATCTGCTAGGGGAAAATCTACTGGAGAGATTCTTATCACCAAACAGCAAGAGACAACCATCAACAGATACACGGCAACAGCTGCAACATGAGTACCTGAATGTTATGATTATGCATGTATGCTTTATACCTAAAATGTATGATGAATGCTGACAAACAGACATGCTCAACACACAGGTCCAGGAATCAACCACCCGGTACTACTCTTTTTCCATAGGGAAGGCCAAAACACCAAAGAGCAAACGCGATCCGCTGGAAACCGGGATATCAGGGAACAACATCATCCTGCGGGGAGAGGAGAAGACTGCTCTGCTGGAGAGAGGAACGCTAACGTCTTCAGTAAACACTCTGCTTGGGGAACTGCCCCACAAAAGTATTTCCACAACAACCTTGCTGGGAATGTCCCACGGTAGGGCTCAAACAAACTTATACTGGAAATGCCCCACAATAGGGCTAACAGGGACTTGGAGGAAGAATGTTGTACTGCCGGGTAACTTCAACCAACACTGCACTGGGCAACCTTGCTGAGGAGAAACCAAAAGAAGTTCGACAGGAGAAAGATACGGTTATGCTCGAGATACGAACAATTGTCTTGCCTGTTGGTAATCATACCACCCTCGGGAGAGCACTGCGGATCTCCTAAGTATCCTTCCATCATCGTGAATGTTCACTTTGTTTAAGAACAATTTTTTTTGAAAAATTTGTTTATTTTGAAAACAATGATACTTTATCAATTAAAACATGCAAAACATTTGTTGAGTCGAAACAAATAAGAGTGCAAATAATTGGATAAAAGCTCAAATTGATGTGATGGAATGGTAGTCTGCAAAGGGCGAGACTCCATAGATCTATACAAGTTTGAAATCAGTGATATATATTGGAGAGGGCTACATTGAACATAATGACCTTTCCTCTACCATTCCGAATTTTCGATGTATTCGGAGCTTCAGTCGATGACGAATCGAGAATCCCTGACGGATGACAGATATAGAACACGGTCTTGTCAAGATGCAGTTACTTGCCAAATCCCTAATTTTTGCCTAGATTGCCCCAGTGTGAGGTGATCAATCTAGCGGGATGCAAATTCTTTTTTCAATGTCTCTAACTTTTGCCTGGATTGCCCTTTCGGGTTTTCAATCCACCGAGACGCTCCTTCTTGCCTAAGTCGCCCTTTGGGGTGTTCGACTTAGCGAGCTATTCTGTTTTTTTTTGTTTTTTTTTTATCTTAGGCGAAGTATTTCTTGACTGCATCGGAATTCACAGGACGAGTGAACTTCTCCATCCATTGTTGTAAGTGTCAAAACATTGCCTGAAAAAGCTTTCTTGACCACACATGGACATTCATAGCTTGGGGGTTCACTTGCCCCTGGAATCGGGCACGAAAGACAAGACCTTCTTGAGCACAAGGTCACATTCTCGGAACACACGAGGCTTGACCTTCTTATCGAATGCTTTTTCACTCTCTGCTGATACGACTGACCATGACACATGGCAGTTAATCTCTTTTTTCTTTCAGCTGGATTCACCATCAGTCAACTTGGGACTTTGAGGGTGCTATTTCTCTTTTGTTTTTTTTTCTTTCTTTTTCTTTCTTTTGATTTCTTTTGATTTTGATTGATTTATTTTTTTTTTTGATTTATTTTTTTTTCTTTCTTTTTTTTTGATTAATGCCCCAGTTGGCTGTTCTGCTGATTCTCGAGATGCAGCTGAGTGATCTTCTTTCTTGCTCAAGAAGTCGGGAAATCTCGTCAGGAATCCCTTCAACATCATCTTCGTCCACTTCGAATACAGGGAATTCAAAATTGGGAGATGACGTCCGATCATTATGTTCAATGGGTTTGAGAAACAACCTGCATAAAGATTTTGAGTATAAAAAGCACTTTGAAAATCAAACAAGACAATCATTATGCAGATGAAAATATTGTTTTTATTCCTGTTTTTAGGGTTTTTTGTGATCACCAATTTCATGCAAAAAGCGAAAAGGGAAAACAAATGGAAAAGCAAATGTTTTAACATGAATTATTTGAATGAAAATATCATTGCACAAAATATTGCCAACAATGTCATCACTTCTCCTTTTGGCATGGGAGAAGGGTTTTTAAACAAAGTGACTACTACTCTGACTTATGAACAACTGTAGGAACGCCCACAGTGACCCAATTGTGATAGATCCCGCCGGGGATGACAACTGTCAGTATCTCTTGCATCAGCAGCTTCTGTTTTCTGAACAACCCTTCTTCGTTGAAGACCTCAGAAGAACAACCACCACCATCCTGGGACTTGCCGTCTTCAAGCTTGATTAACACGGGGACCTAAATCCTCCAAGATCAGAATACCTGACCTCACAAGGTCTTGAACCTTCATTTTCAGCTGGAAACAACTATCCACATCATGACCAGGAGCACCCGAATGATACACACAATGCTGTTCAGGCCTATACCACCACCGAGGGTTGTCGGGTATGGGCGGCGGGTCTCTGGGAGTAATCAAGTTCCGCTCTATCAACGAGGGATACAGCTCGGCGTAGGACATGGGGATTGGATCAAAAATGATCTTCTTCCTCTCATTACTTGTACCAGCTTGATTATCAATGGGAGGTTGGTAAGCCTGCTGCTGAGGACGATGTTGTTGACGCTGATGCTGCTGAGCAGGTCTTCTCGGCTGTTGTTGAGTTTGAGTTGCTGGGATAGTCACAGCAGCGACCTGACGATACTGTCCTCTGTTCACACTCCTTCGACGGTGCACAACATTTGTTTCAATCTCTCCCCTTTTGGGTGCCCCAAAGTATGTCTTCTTAGAACCGGAAGAACTTGAAGAGCCAGGATGGCGAACCGGAGCGAGGGTTGCTCTGACATTAACAGTCTCTGTAGCAAGAGGCTGTCCACTGATTATAATACCCCTCAATTCATCACCCACGGCATAATCATCGACGAGAATAGTGACAGCAGCATTCTCATGAACGGGTACATCCACTGGTGGAGCACGGTGGACTGGTGGAATCACGGCTTCCAGTCTCTGGGTTAAGGCACGCAGCTCCTCTTGCCCCTGAACAACTCCTTGCATCATTGTCATGAACTGGGCCATGTTTGCCCTCATCTCAGCCAACTCTGTCTGAACCTGGTCCATAATCCTCTGTTGATTCAATCTGGTTGAGTAACGATGCGGTCGGCGGTCAGCAATCCTGTCTCAGTCAAGAACCGAAGTGAGAAGTCTCTCCAAACACGTCTGTAATGCAAGGATGTTATGTGCATGATATGCATGATGCGGATGCTATTTTATCATGAATGATCCTGAAAAGGATATGCGTATGCGAGTTAACTTTTTCTTTTTCATGCACTATTATTATTTGAAAATAAACATGCTATGATGCAAATGATGCAACATGACGGGTCAGGCTGTGCGTCTCAAGGCACAGGGTCAAAGCTTCGGCTTGAATTCTGAACCACAACTCATCTGAAACCCAAAGTCAATCTGATCAACTGGCATCTGAACCCATTCTGAGGAGCCAAAACACTATCTGAGCGAGTACCCTCAAATTCAGCCCAGGGATCCGAAATAAACGGAACCCTCTGACCAATACCAGGGTCAAACCTCTGGCGTCCAGAAATAAATGTCCATAACTCGTAGTCACCATCAGTACCAGGAGTCACCAACTGTACCTGTTAAAAAGATCAATCCCCCCCACTCGCGGGTGTCATCTAGGCCAGGGTAAGGTCGAGAGAAACGCAGCATAAATAACCTTTCGCAGAATATCATCCTGTGCACACCCGATGTATGCACCGATAATATCCCACCAGGGTCTGAACTGCTCGTGATATCAATGTTCCGCTAAGTGGCGTACACCACCCGCTTCCCATGAATCACTCTATTCCTAGGTTTCCTAGATTTCACTCATAGCCTGGGTATTGGGCCTTTTACCTCGAGTAACTCCCACCCCAAACAGAGAAACACAGCACAGCCAGCAGATGAATATGAATGAATGCAAACATTAATGCAAACAATAAATGCAAACAGTAAATGCAAATATATACAAATGAATGCAATAAACAAAGCAGTACAAAGCAACCAAAACCCTAACCTAGAGAGCGCTAGGAGAGACTCGCTTAGGGAAGATGGACCAGCAAGAGGTCAACTTCTCTATATCCCCAGCAGAGTCGCCAGCTGACGCATTACGCGAAAAACCGGCGGGAAAAGAAGAAACAACAGAGCCGCCACCGTGCGTTATTTATCCCAAAAGAGGGAAAGGAAACGCTCAGAGTAAACCTGGAAAGAACATGGTCTCGCGACCAAAGAGAATGGGTTCGGGAGTCGGTTATGCGAAGGGAAGGTATTAGCACCCCTACGCATCCGTCGTACTCGACGGGATCCACGCACAAAAGGAAGGAAAATGGTTGCTAAAACGCTGCTCAAACTCACACACATTGGCTGAAAGAGACGCAAGAAAACAAACAAGACTGAAACTGACTCGGCAGGATACTGCATCCTGGGCCTACTTAGTCTATCAGGCATAGACATCAGAGTCGAAGTAGTTCGGACTGGGGAAACGACACATGCTCGCTAGGATATCGCATCCTATGCATACGTATCTCCTTTGGACGAAGGAGAATCAGAGCATTCGTAGCTCGGCTGACACGCACACAAACAAACAGACAAAGGCAAACGTGGAGCCCGAATGCCAATCACTGGACTTACATCAGCATCCGAACCAAAACACACACACACTGGAACCCAAATGCCACTTGATGGACTTACATCGGCTTCCAAGCACACAACCACACAACAAGTTAATAGGGAGTCGGGGACTCGAACCTATAACTGTCAAGCACACACTCAAACAAACAGACAACGAATTGCTAAGGAGTCAGGCACTCGAGCCTAGCAACTGTCAAACAACACACACCAAAAGAAAAAAAAGGCGCCCGGAGAGATCGGCTCATCTCCTGCCTACGTACCTCATCTGGTATGAGGATCAGGGCGACGTAGTTCCCCTACGCAGGGACAAAGGATCTAGCCTAACCAGATAACAGAGGGAGACACAACACTAGGGAGACTACGACTCGAGCCTAGATGTTGTCATGCAAAGTCGTCCCTAAGTTAAGGTTTCTAGCTAACTTGCACAGGAAGCAAGCCTATCCTAAACATGACTTGCACAGGAAGCAAGCCACACCTAACCTAACTTGCACAGGAAGCAAGGGTCTCGATTGCAACTAGGGCAAGAGAAAGGGGAGGTCTCAATCGCAACGAGGGCGAGAGAAAAGAATTAGTGTTAGTTGTTAGTCAAACTCGACAAGACATCGCATCTCGTGCCTACGTATCTCATCTGGACATGAGAATCAGAGTTGCCGTAGTTCGGCTAAACTATTCTCGTTGGTTTGTGTTTTTTAAGTGGACAACGTCACTGCACAATCTACCTGATGCTCGACCTTTGGAGACTTACTCACCTGTAGTAGAAGGAGTTAACGTATCCTTAAGAGGGGATGATGTTTGTTTGTGTTTTAGGAAAGCTCAAGCAAGAAAGGAAGTCCTATACGAAGGAACCGTGCTACCTTACTTGACATGCAAACGAGACTACGCGGAGTCTAACAAACCTAGGGGATACAATCACGCCACACAAGCACATACAGCATGAAATAAACACACCAACAAGGGGGCTCAAACATCAAGGTTAGGTTTTAGTCGAGGGGTCATATCAACCTCGACAAACAAACCTCTGGAACTGGGTAGTGTTAGCTCTTAACCTTGCCATTGAGGGGCTAAGGTGAAGCAGATGAAAGGTGAGTGAAGATGAGACTTCACAGCTCTTATCCCTGGCCTGGGAGAGCTTAAGACAAGAATGTGTGGGTTCAGAAAGTGGGAACCCTTCTACACATTTGATACTGACTCAACTGTACAATTGTACAAGATCTTGGGTTTGTATCTGCAATGCATCAACACAGTGGTGTGAGCAAAGCAGAAGACACACAGATTAGCAGGGGATAGGTTGCATATCCCTTGGGTTCTGCCAATTGCCTCTTCACTTAGGAGGTCTTTGACTATGTACAGGGACAAGATTTAAACATACACAAACATTGCCTCTTAAGGAGGACTTCAGACAGTTGCCTGGCCAAGTAACAGGCCAGGTCTTCCAGACTACATGAAGAAAAAGGGATTATACCTCAAAGCAAGTTGCTATTAAAGCAAAGCAAAGCAAGTTCAAAGAACTAAGCAACTAATGGTACCTGAAATAGTCAAACAGATCAGTACACAATTCACAAGTTAAAGCAAAGGAAATAGGAATCAACAGTCAAATCAGACAATCAAATATGCAAAGCACAAGACTCAAAGCATATGAGTCAAGCCACCTACAAAACCAAGAGGTTAGCTCAATGATATTCAAGTAAGCTCAATCAAAAGAAATGGTCTCATTGGAGCATTTGTTGGTCAACCTGAAAACACAAGCTCAAAAGTGAGTAATAGAACCACTAGGACAAGCCTAGGGTCAAAAGAGAATGAAAAAGTCAAAACAGCAAGCAATGCCCAATCAAAATCAAGTTCAAACATTTAAGAAGCAAACCCAAATTGGTTTCATGTTCATATCATGCATCATCAACATTTCATAAGCAAAAGAAGTCAAAGCATGGCAAATGAGAGCTCATAGAAGTCAACAGAAAGACTTGCATCAAAAGTCAACTCAAACATTTCCAAAAATCACCAAATAATTCATGATCAATCACAATCCATAACATGACATGCATATAAAATTTCAGCTCATTTGGATCATGGGAAGATAGTCAATGAAAATCAGGAAGTCAAAGCAAGTTTAAGCATGCTCAAAGAAGTCAACCAAACATGTATCAACTTCAAAAATTCATAAGTCAGTGATAACAAATGAGAAATGAATGGGATCAACACCATGGCAAAGCTTAAGATGTCTACTAATCACATGTAAAATTTCATGTTCATCCAATAAAGTATGAGAATTTCAAAAATGAAATGGCAACATGTATCACACAAGTCAACATTTTGGTCAAACAGGGGAGAAAATCCCAAACAATTAGGAAATGCCACAAATAATTCCAAGAAAATTCACATGTGAACTAGACATACAAGAGTAGGTTCATGCAAAAATTCACATCAATTGGAGGTCAGGAAGCATGCTATAAAAATCATGAAATTGCACATCATTGGTGTGACACAAATTGTCACACCCTAATTCAAAAATTCATAACTCAAAGACCAGATAAGATAAATTCACAAACTCTACATCAAAATAACCATGGGTGAGTCTAGTTTATGCGCAAAAAATTTCAGGGTCATTGGATATATCATCATCATTTCACAATTGAATTGGCAAAAGGTACAAAAATTGGTCACATGCTACAAACCCTAATGCCATTAAAAATCCAACCATCCAAAAAATCAGCAAAAATCATGATAAAAAAGTAGAGATCCAACAGAACATGATGCAAAAATTTTCATGAATTTTGGAATTGAAATGAAGATGTTATGATTTTTACAAAATGATGCATCAATTTGGAATAAATATCACAAACAAACATGGTTTAATGAGTCAAAGTGGTTGACCGGTGGCATAATGGTAAATCTGTGAATCATTTATCAAAACGCAGCGTACAGCATAGGGTCACGAAATGTTTTGATTGGTTGTCATCAATGGAACAGTAACAGCAAACATGCAAACACGTGAAAATCAAATTTCTGGAAATAAATTAGGGTTTTAACAGCAACAGTGAAGCTTCATCACTTTCATTCAATCGAAAAAATCAAAATGCCCAGAAATAGCAATTAAGCATGGCAATCGAAACAGCAAACCAAGCACATTCATAATATAGCATCTACATTCATCAAATCGAGCTAACAAAAGAGAAAGAAGCAAGAACAAGTTTGGTCATGAAGTTTAAAATCCAGATTTCTCTTAACACAAGCAAACACAATGCACGATTCTAAGCTTAATGCAACCAGCAAACAAAGATCTACAAGAGGCATGGCATAATTTAATGAAATATGAGATTCGAAAATTTACTTGGTTATGAAGAAACTTGAGAAACAGTTGTTATTTTGGAGATGTAGGCTCAAACAGATGAAGCTTGTGGTTGGTATTGATGGATACTTGAAGAAGTTTAGCTCAACAAATCCAAATCCAACTTAAATCAAAACTTGCCATGGCTATGTGCTTGGTGAAAACAGACTCGAGATGAACTTCCAGTTGGTGATTGATGCTTAGAAATGGCTCACAATGATGGTCAGGTGATGAAACTACAAAGGGTTGCTCGAGTCTTTTGGAGTTTTTGGTCAGAAAATGCAAAGTGAGAAAAATGGTGATTTTGAGAGAATGAGTTTTCTGTGCGATTGATGGCTGCTGCTAGGGTTTTTGGACAGAAAATATGCTATATATCTTCTGTTTAGTATTGCATAAGTGAGTGTTAACCATGATTTGCTCAAAATGAACCAATTTGCTAATTGTCCAATTTTGGTTTGAGTGGTGGGGTGTATGGTACTATGCACGAATTTGGGCCTTTCAACATGTCACAAACCACATTTCTGAACTATTTCAATTGGCCAATCTGATGGAAATTGCTTAATTCAAAAATTCAAATTTGTACCACACTTGAAAATAAACATGTAAGTTCAAAAAGGGCCATTTTGATTGGCAATGTTTTGGCACATGAAAGTTACTTTTTTGGAAAGAGGAGGTTAAATGTGGTTTGTTGGAAAAAACCTCACCAATTTTGGCCAAATGGTTTGAGAGATATGGCCTTTTGAAGTTCAAGAAAATTTGAAAATGAATTGATCATATCTTGCCAACCCTACATGGGAATTGAGAGTTCTTGGACTTTTTGGAAATGGGAGAACAAGATATTCAACTTTCTTGTTGGGCAAAAATTCATTTGAAGCTTATATCATGATGTAAGCTTGGGATCAAGAAGTTTCCATTTTTGGCAGTTAAAATTACAGGTACAGTTTCTATTTTTGGAAATTTTCTGTTTGGCTTCAAATTCTTCAATGATATCGTTTGCCATGATATATGAGGCCTATTGGGACATGAATAAACTCTCTCAAACCAAATCCAACCATCAAAACCATCAAATCAACCACAGTTGACCAAGTTTGACTTTCTAGGGTTTCTGACTGATTGTGCCTTGACTGATGACCTCTGAGCCTCCAATCTTTGACCTAAACACTTCAAATGGACCCCCAAGTCATGTGAACATGTTGGACCAACCCTAGGGCCTTGGCTCCTTGAGAAACACACTTGCTTGCTTGATTGACTGATCTCCTGATCAGTTTGACCTAATTTCTTGATTGGCTTGCACTTGTGGCAAAGGGACAATGCAATGCTATGCAGTGGACCATGTTTAATGTTATGACCTAATATGAGAATGTATGTACAATGATAGGTGCAAATTTGAGGTGCTACAATGAGGTGAAATCGCCGTCGTGTAATGTATTATTTTTAGTAGTGATGTTATGGGGCATGCCCAATGAATGCAATGAGATGACATGCATGACTTTATGCTAGAGCGACGCAACATGACTAATGCATGAAGGTGATTTATGCAGTGATTTCAAGGTTTCCAAAATACACATGTGGTGGGTAATAGATGGAAGGGTTCTTTTGCAGCAAGGCTTCTTGTCTCGAAAGAATTTAGTTGATGGGGGTGCTAGCATGATTCTTCTGTACCTGTCTCGAACTCAACGATTGCTGAGATACAGAAGATTTTGCTTTAGCAACTTGAAGGTATGGAAAGGGATTTCCCCTTTGTAGCTCATATTTCCCCAGTCTACTTGATCTTTGAAGAACTTTACCTTGATATGAATTTGGAAGCAGTTTGCCATAATTATGTTCTTGAGATGGCTTGCCCTAGTGTTTGAGTATTGCAGTGGTCTACCTTGATTAACCGACACATAAAGTGGTTGTCTTTTCTATGCTCTTGATGTGGCTTTCTCCAATATGAGTCTTGATGCGATTTAACTCAGATTTACTGAGATTTGAAGGGATTTTTCCTTGATTAATAGAACATTTAGGTGAACTTCTCCTGGTTGATTGAGTCATGAGATTGTTCGCCTTTGATCAAACGATTCTTGAATGATTTACCCTTAATCAATTGATGTTTGAAGAGTTATTTCAAACTGACCAATTCCTTGGCCAACATAATCATCAGATGGCATACCCCTAATTCATAGGGTTCTGAGGTGGTTTTTATTCTGGTCAGTATTGACGAATGATCAAGTTCCTCTTTGATAGCTTCTTTTTAAAATTTCCCTGATGCTAAGTGTTGTCTTGCAATTAAATTTAATCATTCAGAAATGGTAATTTAATGTGATGCTCATGCAGGTTTTAAAAAAATCATTATTAAAATGATGTGGTAATGTGTGACGAGTGGATAATTAGTCCAAACACAATGCTGATTTAGATAGTATGAAAGATACATAAGGAATATGATAATCAATATAGAAGATTAGCAAATCTCTAGGAGTCATTTTCCGTAACATTGCTATAGTATGCTTTCAGAATGAACCCTACTTCAATTAAATCTTTTGAGGGTTTTAACATGGCTTGGTTCATGGTTTATGAAACAAAGGGTATAAGGATAACAATTTATTTTAATCCACCCCTTATTTATGATGATCTCCAGTCCTACGTTCAGTTAATTCAACACACGCGTTCAACTTCCAAGAGAGTTTGATGGTGCAAGAGTGAAGATTCAAGATTTTCTTGAAATGGCAGTTACCTTATTTTGTTTTTGTCATGGATGTCGATGACCCCTTGATTTTGATATGGTGGACACCGAATCTTATTTTTCTTTGTTTGAGGATTTGATGACCTCTTTTGCTCTATTTTTTTTTTGCTTTTTCACCCCTTACTTTTGTCTGGACCGCTTTTTGAAGTTCTTAGTCCACTGTGATTTCCCTATTTTTTTCCTAAGTAGCCTCTTTAGATGTTCAAATTAGCATGCTTTTTTATTTATTTTTATTAAACAACTCTTTAGGAGCTTGTTCTTTTGGTTTAGAAGGCTAGTGACTGCCATGTTATTGGTCATTCATGAATAAACGATATAAAAATTTCATGATTCCTTCAACACTTCAGGACATGTGTGAAGAGTAGCATGCGGTTGATCCGTAGATGGGATGTTTTCTCTTGCAACTCAAATGCATAGTCAGATTAACTTAACAAATTTTCCTGTCCCGGGTTAAGAGTAAGGATTTTTTAGATCTAAAAGAAACACCAACTTCTAGGCTCAAAGTGGTTGACTAGGGATTAACTCCTTATCTTTCGAGTGTTTGGGGATTTAAAACAATGGTTGTATATCATCAACAAGATTTTATCCGAAAGCATACTGTAAACAATTTGGATATTTCATTTTCGTCATCCTCCCTCCAATCTTTGATGAAACAAGATTTTGATAAAGAAAAGTGAATGGGAGAAAGATGGATATATTTTTTGTTTTTGATACAAGAGAAGAAAAATGATTGAATGCGAAATAATTGATTCAAAACATGCGTAATCATTTAAATAATATTACCATTAAAAAAATAGCAATGTTTAAAAATAAGTTGCATTTAATAGAAAAAGAAATTAGAAATGCAAATGATAAAAATGCCCAAAGATTGTCAGCATTTAGGATGTATTCCTGTCTGAACCAATGAATTTAGGCGGAGCTTCCTTAAGTCTTTGAACTCATTCGGACAAGAGGTTGACATTCACCACTAGGTTTCCTTCTGAAAAGGCTATGTACTTATTGACGATCAACTGTTGTACTTTAGATTTGAAACCTTTGCAGTCCTTGGTCGAGTGTCCTATTGATCCAGAATGATATCCACATTGCACATTTGGGTCATACATAGGTGGGAATAGTTGTGGCAACGACTTGAGAGATTTGGGCTCCACCAGCGAGCTTTGAATCAAATCTAGAAAAAGTCGACTATATTTCATAGGAATTGGATCGAGGGGAACATTCCTTCTTTCCATATTGTTTTGAACCCTAGGTTGGTTCTGATGCTGATTCTGATACCCTAGACCACGGGCTCGCCAATTTGAATGAGGAGCGGTCCAGGGCTGCTGGTATGGCACTCTGGGTGTTGTTGGTTACCCATAAGGATCACTGGTATTATGAATGGTGACTGTTGAAAAGATGGGGGATGATCAGTGCATTTTCATGATCATTCTTTCACTATCAGGTTGTAACAATTCTAGAGTTCCTTCTTTATTTTTACTATTTTAGTGTGTTTCCTTATCTTATTTTATTGTTACGTTCATTTTAATTTCGTATGGTATTTTCTTAATAAACAACTATTTACACCCTCTCGCTTCGTACGTCATAAATTGGGCTACGAGAATCGGATTAATGAGTTCTAATAGGCGTTGGAACACTGAAAGGTTAAGCTAAAAGTTTCTTTTTTGAAGTCAGAAGTAGATTTGGAGTGTAAAAGACTCGAATAGGCGTTGGAAAGGTGAGACGATAAGCTAAACGTTTCATTTTGAGCCAGTTTTAGGCCGATTTTTATATTTTTCGACCCGGTTGGGATTAAAACCCTAGTTTCTTGTCTCCTTTAACCTAAGTCAGTCAGGGTATTTTCCATACACCTAATTTACTATTCACGAAATTAGCTTTGCTCTATTATTTTTAAGGAGAACTAATCCCTAAGGAAAATTCTTCTAATTAGGGGTTCCACCATTTTGAGGTTAAAATAATTTCAATTTGATTTCTATTCCTTTCATTTTTATTCTATGAATCTTGCATGCTTAATTCGATTTTCATAGAGTATATTGGTTTAATTCGATTGTTCTATGATCCTTAACTGTAATCATGTTAGCGTAGCCTTTTCGTTATCGTGTTTGATAAAGTCTCATTTTCTTAATTCGAGAAAGCTTAAATCCATTTGCTTAATTTGAATAATAGTAACTTATATCACACAAACCAAATTGCGTTTGTTAGTGAGTTTGTAATCGAATAGAAGTAGATAATCTGCTTAGGTGATTGGAATTATAATAGTCAGTGATAAGTCAGAAACCAAAATTAGTAGGATTATCCATTTTAGCTTATTTGTAATCAAATCCTTTTTACTTTTATTTTATTCGAACCTAAACCTTAAAACCCCCATCGTTTTCAGTTGGTAAAATTGAATACGAGATCTCTTGTGATACGAAATTCGAGTGCCGCTTCCCTAAACTACAGTTTTAATTACTTGTTTTTAACCCGTGGGAGACAGAGGGTCAGGGGATCATAAGGTCTTGTTGGTGTCTCATGAGAATAGCTAACACCTACCATGACTACATTGGTTTCATCCTTTTCTTCCTCTTGGGAACTGCAGAGGGATTCTCGCTAGCTTGGATACTCGAGGCGCATTCGATTCTTCCGCTTTTGAGGCTATTCTAGATGCGTTCTCCAATTGTCTCTAGGTGGGCGAAATCTATTAACGCACTGCTTACCATCCTTTTGAATTACAAGCTCTACAGGGTAACCATAAACAAGTCAGCCAAATCCTTCTCTAAGAATGGTGGTTGAACTTGGGCTGCCAATTCTCTCCACCGCTATGCATATCCTTTGAATGATTTGTTGCTCTTTTGAGATAAGCGTTGCAGATGCCTTGGGTATGGAGACATGTCCAAATGATACTTGTACTGCTTAAAAAAGTATTGGCTAAGTCTAACCATGGCTGAATATGGCCCTTTTCTAATTTTATGTACCAACTCGACGATACCCCACTCAAACTGTCTTGAAAATAGTGAATCATCAGCATATCATTATGAGTATAAGAAGTCATTCTTTGGCAGAACATCACCAAATGGTTCCTTGAGAATCTATCCCCTTTTTACTTCTTTAAGTCTGGTACTTTAAATTTCAGGGTATAACAAGGCATGGCACCAAACACAAGTCATCTAGTTAAATGTTCTAAAGCCTTCCATAACCCTCAATCCTTTCTCGAGATCATGACTTTTTGTGCGGCTTCAGCAATTTGAGAATGCTCCATTTTTGTCATCATGTGGGCACTCTGAAAATTTTGGCACATTTCTTGTAAATTGAGGACCCCGTTCATCAATATGAATAATGAGGTACTTCTGCATAATTGGGACCTCATTAGATAACAAGATATGCACCCATTAAGGTTGAGTAGAAACGTCCATTTTTGGAGGAGGATATTCACGGTGAAGGTCGTACATTCGGTTAGTCACCATGGTAAAGGATGATAGGGGACCGACATTCTGCGTAACAGCATGTTGAAGATTGTTCTTTGTCATAGCCAGCATAACTTCCAACATCTGGTCTACCTGGCCTTTTAAGAGGTCTATATTCCCTCTTATCTCTACTTAATCCTGCTTTAATTTCTCTAATTTCCTTTAACAGCTACCACAGGTTTAATATGGGTGCCACGAAATCAACTGGATGCTTATGGACAAAAGGTGAAATGAGCTTTCTTTTGTCTTTTGTGGAAAAGATATGCATGCATTATGATGAATGCAGATGCATGATTTTTTTATATATATATGAAAAAAGTGCAATGCAATGCCACGTATGGATGAAATGAAATTGTATGTGTGTTTGTAAAGATCCGAGACAACATTAGCATCACAGAATAATTCTAATACGGAGGTCTCCCTTTAGTAGGACAGTTCTAGGTTTTCTACCCATAAACCACCCATAGGGTAGTTTCTAGGTTGGTGGATAACGTTCCTAGCATCATGGACCTTAATCGTATCAATGTCCTATAATAGACTAGCCTTTTTATGATGAAAGTGACATAAAGGTCTATTTTGGGTAAGGTCTTCGTGTTAGGAACACAAGGAGTGATCCTTGGGAACTAACATTATGCAACCACAAAAATAGAAACTGGTTCTAAGAGGGGTCCCTAGAGTTATGGACCCTTCATGAATCAACATTATGCGATAAGTTAGCTATCTTATAATAAGATCTACTCTAGGGGAGTCTTCATGTTAGACACACAAGGAGTGGTCTTTGGGGACTACCATTACACAACTTCCATTCTAACCTATGTGTTCTCTCTTCTTTTTTCAAAGCTCGGGTGTAGAGTTTTACTTAAGATATCATTCCAGGATCCAAGATAAGCATGATAATAAGCATATATAAAGAAAAAGAGAAAGAAATAAAAGAAAGCAAATAAATAGATAAGAATAAAAGAAACAATTAAGAAAATCCAACATTAATCACAAAGTTAACTAAGTTAGGTTTGGCTCTCTCTTGCAGGAGTAATATGTCCCTATCAGAGTCTCCAATTGTCGCATCTCATAAAATACGATCCTTCGTGAAGCGTTCTCACGCTTGCGGAAAAATGATTCAGACAGAGTTGACACCAAATATTATTTATTCCAAAAGAGGAAAGGGAAAATATCGATAAAAGGAAAAGAAGATGATCGTTGCAACCAAATTCGGGTTTGAGAGTCGATTATGCAATGGGAAGATATTAGTACCCCTCACGTCCGATGTACTCAACGGGAACCTTTTTAGTTAAATTTACAATCGAATGTTAGCTTACGTTAATATTGAGTCTTGCAAAAAGTTTTTTATTAGGGTGCTTGATAAGATTGTGAGTCTTTCTCCTACGTATCTCCAGGTGCGATAGAAAATTCAAAGCAACTTAGTTTTGGGCAAGACAAAAGATATTTTTGGTGTTTTTGGTTATAGTGCTTGACGAGATGTTGAATCTTGATCCTGCATATACCCAAGTGCGATGGAGAACTCAAAGCTACGTAGTTCTTGGTAGCTAATGAGTGTCGGTTTATTGATTTTACAGAACAAATGTTTAGGTCGCATTCTAGCAGTTAAATGTTTAACTTGTGTGCTCGTGCATAGGAGGCTTAAGCGTTAGTTTGCTTCGCGGTAGAAAGGATCTTGTTTGATCGCATTTTAGCGGTTTAAATGTTGCTTGTATGCTTGCGCATGTGATACTTAAGAGCTTGTTTGTGTCACAGTAGAATGGACTAATCATTTTTCGTTTGTGAAAATATTTTCGATCGCACGAGGGAGAGAAAATAAGTTTTATTGGTTATATGTTTTTTAGGCGATTGAAGAATTCTTGGTGAGAAAGAGACGTGAATCTCGTGACCAATTATTCAGGGTTTCATTGGAATGATAGACTCCAATGTTCCTTTTTCATTCAAGGTATTTATAAAATTTGTTTGATGGACAATGAACGCTCGATAAGAACGAGATGTATGCCTCGGAATCGATTATCAAGGGTTTAATTGGAATGCTAGTCTACAACGATCCTTTTTTGTTCAAGTTTGTATTAAGTAATTTAGAAACGAAAGAAAGAATAAGCGGCTAGCCCAAGACTTATGTCGTGGGACCGATCATTCGAGGGTTTCAGGAAACGCGAGACTCCAAGGTTCCTCTTCTTTCGCTTTTGTTAAGAAAAAATATTGTTTTATCACTTCGGAAAATAATTTTAATCGCGTCGATATAAAAATAATCAGGCTTGAAAAAATCACTTGGTGTTGGACCAAGGTTTAGAAAAGCTAACTTGGTATTGGACCAAGGGTTTTAATCGAAAATTTCATTTTGAGTTAATTTATCATTTAACAAGTTTATTACGAATATGATCAAAGATACATGGCTAAGTTATGATTAACAATTGATATGAGAAGGATACAAGCGCAAACGACATATTTACAACACACACCTATCATTAATGAATCGAAAAAGTAAAGAAAAATAGAAAGTGCACAGATTAAAATCATGATGCGAGGACGTAAATCGATGTCACGTACGTGAAGACGTGCAAGGCTCCCGAAAGTAAGAGTCAAATTTGATTTAAAAGTAACGATGTTGAATCTTTGCATGCTTATCATGAATCAAATGAATTCCTAACGCGAAGTGTATTATTGAAAAATGAATCAAAATAAGAATGAAATCATAACGCAAAGAAATGAAATTGTAATGAAGCTAAGCTTAACGTGCACAAAGGTAAAACAAATGTATCATATTGTAATTACGTAATTTATCATAACCAAAATTAAAGTGAGCACTATTGCAAAGAGACGCACGCAAAGCTAATCATAATATGTTCAAAGTTGGTTTATATATAATAATAACAAGAGTAGAATGCTGCACGCGACGACCATAATGCAGCGAAATATTACATCAATATGTGGAGCAAAAATCAGCATAACTACGTATTAATTACATTTAAATCATAAATTAAATCTGAATAACCCAATTAACACAACAAAATCAAACAACAACACAAAATTATTTACAATATTTTTATAGCACCATTACAATCAAGTCGCAACGTAATCGAAAACAACAAACACAACCTAAACTTAAATGATATCGAAACACACTAAAAAAAATTAAAATAGAAGAATAAATTGCAAAGCTAAAACGCAATCCAACCGAAATGTTACAGAATCGAGGAAACAAACCAAGTTCAATAGAGCTGCTTTATTGAATGTGGTTAGGGTGCGTGAGAGTTGTTGCAATGTTGTTGAGTTGCTTAGAGTGTGCTGATATGGTGGGTTAGAGTTTTCACCAATTTGAATCAAAGACTACAATATCATTCCTTTTAATTTTAAAATAAAAAAAATAGTTTTTAGAATTTAATAAACAAAAATCAAAATATTTTTATTAAAACAAAATAAAAAAAACAACCAACTATCTATTCAACAGTTAGTGCCATGGAGTGATTAGTTTATTATAAAAAGGACAAGAGTGAGCCTTAAGGTACTAAAGCACGTGCACACACACATGCACACGCGCACGCACGCTAACACACACACTTTTCAAAACCTATTACTTTTTTACTAAATATCTTGAAACCAATCTAAGAAAGAATCAAATAAGAAGTGTTTCTAATCAATTGGTAAAGCTTTGATTAAGTCCTTGGACAAATTTATCAAAGAAAAGACATTAATCTATTAAAGTCTATAGCCTTTTTAGGGTTTCCTTTTCAACATTAGGGTTTTGTTCTTAAGGTTGTTTTAATTGATTACAATTTTTTTTAATCATTTAAATCATATATTAAGCCCATGGATTATTTTCTTTTGTAAGTCCAATATTATTTTCTAATATAAATCTCTCTACTATTTTCTATTGTCTTTGTTTATAAAAATATTTTTTCGCTAGAAGTTGTCGTAGTGTCGAAAGAGTGAAAAGTCCTTCTGAGAGTTGTGTCATGCTTAATCTGTTTTATTCAAGAGTGTGATTCTCTTATTTAGTATCTCTATAAAGATTTTGAATGTTGCAATATTAACTTGAATTTTGTTTGGGTAAAGGTTCTTGAGTAAAGCATGTGTAAACATTTTGTTTGTTGTTGAAAGTTCATGGGTTGATCCCGTGTAAAAGCTCCAAGTTTTATTGAAAATTGTTTAGTATGATCTTGTAAAAGCCCAAATTTGATTTTAGTGGAACTCTCAAGAGAAAACTCTTGGGGACAGGAGTATGCGAGGTGGTTATGTCAAACTCGTATAAATCTCTAGTGCAAGTCTAACTATCCATTCTTTATTTATTTTCAGTTGTTTATTTTCTTTCCATTGCATATCTTTCTTCTTCATCATCTTTTTTCTATTTTTATTGCCTATCTCTCTATTTTATTTATTTATTTATACTAATATAAACAATTTCAAATATCAAAGTATTTATAAATATTTTTTAATTTCGATTATCACAATTTACTCGCCGCCTGTGTTTGGAGTCACTTGGTTAACAAGTGACATTAGAGTCTAACTCCTATTATAAGACTAATATCCTTAGGAGATAATATGATGACATCAAATATTTTTTCTTTCAACAATAGACTTTTCATAAACACACATGCATTGTTCAATGGTGAAAGGTATACTATATGGAAAGAGAAAATACAAATGTTTTTTTATTCTTATGATTTTGAATTGTTGAACTATGTTTTAAATTCCTTTTGTTCCCACTCATTTTGTTGATAATGAAGGAGTAAATAAACCTATAAATCTGTGGACCACAAAAGAAAAGAGAAAAGTGCAACAAGAATTTTAAGCTAAGTACTTCATGATAAGTGCGTTAAACACTAGAGAGTACTATTATACTTTTCGTTGTAGCACTGCTAAAGAAGTGTGAGACACTCTTATAAAAATCTATGAAGTTCCAACTAAGATGAAAAGGGAAAACAAATTTTTCCAATGAATTGAGACACCAAGTGGCTTTGAAGACCATATTCAAAGATGGTTCTCAAACACAAAGTATGTTCATGATTTACAGGAATAATCAAATAAAAAGGAAATCATCTTGAAATTTAAAGAATTAATCTAATTACTCAAAGAAGAAACATTAAATTCTTACGAAGAGTCATCATTATAGGAATTGTACGAAGTATCTTCATCATCTAAATCGTCTGAAGAATATCTTGAAGAGTCATTATTAAAAATATGGTATGAAGAATTTGTACCATAATATGAAAATTTTGCAACATCATATGAGAGATATGTGGCAACATATGAACAATCTTCATCATCTAAATCGTTCGAAGAGCCATCATCAGAAGGATCATTCAAATAGCACTTAGATATTCACATGAAGTGTCTTCTAAAGAATTAATAAAAGAATATGAATATTGGAATTTTTTTACTTTAAATATACTTTTGAAGATGACGATAATGTAATTGTTGTATTTTATAAGTAATTGGTTGATTTAAGTGTTAGGCATAGTAAGAAAATAATAAGCTTGAAAGAAATATCGTAGAATTTCAAAATCGTGTTAAAGCAGTTGAAAGTGAGAAACATAGGATCAATGATGACATGAATTCACTTAGAAGACAAATCTTAAAATAAAATAAATATGAAAGCTTGCATGAAACTTTGAGTAAATTTACTAAAGGGAAATAAAATCTAGATATGATTTTATCAAAATTAAGAGTGTGTTTGAATGAAGTAATTGAGAATTTCTAAGAAATTTAAAACTCTAAGCAATTCAAATGATTCAATTAAAATTCATTCATTTTTAATTTTTTTTGTTTGGATGGAGTATTAAAATGATTCATTGTAAAAATTTTGGGGTTATTTTCATAAATTTTAAAACTTTTGGGCCAAATTTAAAAATTGAAATTAAGGACTAATTTGCAATTTTTGAAAATTTTATGGGACCAAGTTATAAAATTTAAAAATTATTAGGGACTTATTTGCAATTTTTGAAAATTTTGGGACTGAATTTGAAATTTTCATAAAATATGTCGACCATCTTGTAAAATTTGAAAAATTAATAATAAGCAATTTAACATTCGCATTATATAAAGTGAATGATCAATTTTAAATTATTTACTTTTTATTTGAAATCCCTTAAATTTAACTTCAATCAAATATTTCATAAATTTACATCATTTTAATAATTCTTCATATTTTATATTCAAACAATGAATTTTGATCAAATCATTTTAAATTCTCTTAAAAAATTACTTTCCCTCATTAAAATGTTTCATTCAAACACACTCTAAGAGTTTTTATAACAAAGCCGACTTAGGTTATCAAGTTGATAATAATTATAAATCTTTTATAAGTATATGTCATGTAAATAAAAAACAAAATTACTATGTTTATAAATATAATTATTGTCATATGATTGGTCATCTTGAACATTATTATTTTATCAAGATATATTATTTAACATAGTCGATAGGATACATCTCGAATGATCCAATACATTTTAGATCCATTTACGCTAAAAACTTAATTTGTTTTTGCAAAATGCTCCATACAATCAATAAAGCGCCATCATATCAAAATAAGTTGCATAAAGCACGTTGGTTATATGTGTTCGCAGCAATTTTGGTAAAACCTAGAGCGTTCACAAGTTGTCACAACTGTTGTCTTGACATAAGATAACATGTACCTGCAGGGTGTTTAAAATGTGAATGTGCATGATTTTACTGAGATGTCAGATCCGATGTCATGACATCTGTATACAGAACATTCAGTCTGAATGTTATGTATTATGTGATTGCGTTTTTTCATGCTAATCTCTGTGTGATTGATGTGATGATTGAACGCGCCATTCAATAAGTAATTACAACCAGATTGACTTATTTTTCAATGAGATATAATCAGCTGTCATGAGAAGATATGAATGGAGATTAGTTTTAGGGTTTTATGATGTCCAAGCCCAGCCAAACGATTCTATAAATAGGGCATGGAAAACCTGGTTTTAAACACAAGAAATAACAAACGAAATATTGAGAGAGAATAAGGGTTTTAGTCTTGTGTGGTCGTGTGTATTGTGAGTCATTCATTCATCCATAGATGATTGAATTGGATTGACTTTTGAGTTATAATTTGTCCACTCTAAGCTTTGAAGCATGAGTGTGTGTTTACTTGATTGAAGCTTTTAACCAAGATCAAGTATGTGTTCTTGAAAAGTGTCTTCTTTTCATTGTAATTCTTGTTTTATATCACTGCTGTGATTGAGGGGGAGTGAGTAGGATCTCATATCTAAGAGTTCTTAGGTAGAAGTCACACGGGTAGAGATTAGGTGAAAAGATTGTAACTTGAAGTTGTTTACTGAGAGTCTTTGAACTAATTCTGTTTAGTGGATTTCCTTCCTGGCTTTGTAGCCCCCAAACGTAGGTGAGTTTGCACCAAACTGGGTTAACAATTGCTTGTGTCACTTGCATTACTGTTCTTTATCTGTTATCTTGTTTATATTGTTCAGATATTAGTTTCGTAACATTACCTTCGACATCTCATATCTGATACCAGAATTTCAATTGGTATTAGAGCAGGCATCCTGCTCTGGTTCTGGGTGAGATCTAGGGACGGTACTTTCTGGTACTATGGATAGAGAAGGAGGATCTGTTCACAAACCACCTATTCTGGATGGATCCAACTATGACTACTGGAAACCTCGAATGGTAGCCTTCCTGAAATCTTTGGATAATAAGGCTTGGAAGGTTGTTTTAACAGGCTGGGAACATCCAGTTATTACTAAGGAAGGCGAAGCTACAACTGAGAAGAAGGTTGAGGAACAATGGACCAAGGAGGAGGATGATCTAGCCCTTGGAAACTCTAAAGCATTGAATGCTATATTCAATGGGGTTGACAATAACATCTTCCGATTGGTGAACAACTGTGAGGTGGCTAAAGATGCTTGGAATATTCTCAAAACCACTCATGAAGGCACCTCTAGAGTGAAGATGTCTAGATTGCAGCTGCTCACTACCAAGTTTGAAAATTTAAGGATGAAAGAAGATGAAAACATTCATGACTTTCACATGAATATCCTTGAAATTGCTAATGCCTCAGGAGCCCTGGGTGAGAAGATGTCAGATGAAAAACTAGTGAAGAAAATACTCAGGTTACTTCCTAAGAGATCTGACATGTAAGTGACAGCCATAGAAAAGTCTCTAGACATTTGCAATATGAGAGTGGATGAGCTAATTGGATCCCTCCAAACATTTGAGTTGGGAATGTGTGATGGATCTGAAAAGAAAGTCAAAAGCATAGCCTTCATGTTAAACAATGAAGAGAAAGAGGAAGAAAGTGGTCAAGATACTGATGAAGATCTGGCAAATGATGTAGCATTGCTGGGAAAACAGTTTAACAAACTTCTGAAAAAGATGGATGTAAGGTCTAAGTCTAATGTCAAGAACATCTCATCTGACATCAGTAGGTCCAATAATTCTGGTAGAAGAACAAGATCTGATGAAAAGTCCAAAGAAGGAAAAGAAGTTCAGTGCCATGAATGTGATGGGTATGGACACATTAGAGCTGAATGTGGGACCTACCTCAAGAAACAGAAGAAGAGTATTGCTGCTACTTGGTCTGATGAAAGTGAAACAGAAGGAGAGTCTGCAAATCTTGTGACTGCCTTGACTGGAAGATGGGGTTCTGATGAAGACTCAAGTGATGATGAAGTAACCTTTGATGAGTTAGCCACTACCTATAGAAAGTTGTGTCACAGAAGTGAAGAAGTGTGTCAACAAGTGGAAAGTCAGAAGAAAGTGATAACACAACTGGAGAATGAGAAGGCAGAACACTTGGAAATTATCTCTAAGTTGAAGATTGAAGTAGTGTTCTTGAACTCCAAACTGGATGAGATGACAAAGTATGTCAGAATGCTGAACAATGGATCTGACACCTTAGACAAAATTCTCCAGACTGGAAAAATGGCAGGAGACAAGTTTGGCCTTGGGTTCAATGAATCCAAACCTGAGTGTAGTCACACTGGTAGCAAACCAAATATGTCACATCATGTGTCACAATATCATAAGGAAAGACAGCATAAAGGAAAACACCAAAGATGGAGATGTCATTACTGTGGAAAATTTGGCCACATAAAACCATTCTGCTATAAGCTGTATGGTGGGACCCATGCAGGTGGAAAGTCTTGGTGGGACCCATGCAGGTGGAAAGTCTTGGTGGGAAAAGTATGCTTATGTGGTGGTGGATGACTTCTCCAGATACACCTGGGTCAATTTTATAAGAGAAAAATCTGATGTATTTGAAGTCTTCAAAGATCTTTGTCTAAGACTTCAAAGAGAAAAAGAAAGTCAGGTTATCAGAATCAGAAGTGATCATGGGAAACAATTTGAGAACAGCAAATTTGCTGGATTCTGTGCATCAGAAGGAATTAGTCATGAGTTCTCATCTCCCATTACTCCTCAGCAAAATCGTGTCGTAGAAAGGAAAAATAGAACTCTCCAAGAATCAGCCAGAGCTATGATTCATGCTAAGAAATTGCCCTACCACTTATGGGCTGAAGCTATGAACACAGCATGCTATGTTCACAACAGAGTAACCTTGAAGAAAGGGACTCCTACTACTTTATATGAAGTTTGTAAAGGGAGAAGACCTATAGTCATATACTTCCATGTGTTTGGTAGTAAATGTTATATCTTAACTGATCGTGAACAAAGAAGGAAGATGGATCCCAAGAGTGTTGAAGGAATATTTCTGGGCTACTCAACAAACAGCAGAGCATTTAGATTCTTTAATTCCAGAACAAAAGTAATGATGGAATCTATCAATGTTGTGGTTGATGATCAATAGACTGGTGTCACAGACGATGTTGAGACATCCCTAAATGATCCCCCAGCTGATTTCCCAGACAAAAGTAGTAAGAGTGAACTCACTCAAGATGAACCTGAAACTGACAAAATTAATAAGGGACCCTCTATCAGAATTCAGAAGGATCATCCTAAAGATCTCATTATAGGAGACCCAAATAAAGGGGTCATAACTAGATCAAGGGAAGTGATCTCACATGGTTGTTTTGTGTCCAAGATTGTGCCTAGGAATTTCAAGGAAGCCTTGACTGATGAATTCTGGATCAATGCCATGCAGGAAGGGTTAGGCCAATTCAAGAGAAATGAAGTATGGGAACTGGTTCCAAGACCTGAAGGAATAAATGTCATTGGAACAAAGTGGGTTTACAAGAATAAATCTGATGAACAAGGGGTGGTTACTAAAAATAAAGCAAGATTAGTAGCACAAGGATACACTCAAGTTGAAGGAGTTGACTTTGATGAAACATTTGCCCCTGTATCTCGCCTTGAGTCCATTACACTATTGCTTGGAGTGGCATGTATTCTGAAGTTTAAACTGTTCCAAATGGATGTAAAAAGTGCCTTCTTGAATGGTTACTTAAATGAGGAAGTGTATGTTGAACAACCTAAAGGATTTACAGATCCAAATCTTCCAAAACATGTGTATAAGCTGAGGAAAGCCCTCTATGGTTGAAACAAGCTCCTAGGGCTTGGTATGATAAACTCACAGTGTTTCTCATTAACAATGGATACAGAAAGAGAGGCATTGACAAGACCCTATTCGTTAAGAATGAAGGAGGAAAACTCATGGTGGCTCAAATATATGTGGATGATATTATGTTTGGTGGGATGTCAGATCAGATGGTCGAACATTTTGTTAAACAGATGCAGTCTGAATTTGAAATGAGCCTTGTTGGAGAGCTGACCTATTTTCTTGGGCTACAAGTCAAGCAGATGGAAGATTCTATCTTTCTATCTCAAAGCAAATATGCCAAAAACATTGTTAATAAGTTTGGCATGGAGAATGCAAGTCAGAAAAGGACACTTGCTCCTACACATCTGAAAGTCTCCAAAGATGAAAATGGTGTTAGTGTAGATCAAAGTCTCTACAGAAGCATGATAGGAAGTCTGATATATCTCACAGCTAGCACACCTGACATTGCTTTTACTGTAGGTGTTTGTGCTAGATATCAAGCTTAACCAAAAGTCGGTCACATAAACCAAGTGAAAAGCATACTGAAATATGTCAATGGCACTAGTGACTATGGGATGTTGTATACTCATGGATCTGGATCTATGCTGACTGGGCTAGAAGTGTTGATGATAGGAAAAGCACATCAGGAGGATGTTTCTTCTTGGGGAATAACTTAATATCATGGTTTAGTAAGAAACAAAATTGTGTGTCTCTGTCCACTGCTGAAGATGAATACATAGCAGCTGGAAGTAGTTGCTCTCAACTGGTTTGGATGAAACAGATGCTGATTGAATACAATGTCACGCAAGATGTCATAACATGGTACTGTGACAACTTGAGTGCTATAAATATTTCTAAGAATCCTATTCAGCACAGCAGGACAAAACATATTGATATTCATCATCATTTTATTAGAGAACTAGTGGAAGAGAAAATCATAGCCCTGGAGCATGTTACTATTGAAACGCAATTAGCTGATATATTTACAAACGCTTTGGATGTTAATCAATTTGAATGTCTAAGAGGGAAATTAGGGATTTGTATCTATGAGAATTTATAGCAATTAATTTAGAGTGGAAAAGGTAATAAAAATATTGTATGCCCACTTAAAAGAAAGTGCCCCATTTATGGTAAATCATCACCTAGTATTGGAACTTCCATCTATAGCATTTTCACACGCAACCTCTACTCAAACATTTCCACCTTCCTTCAACTTCATCAACCTTCTCTGCTAGGGCAACATAAACCTTTCCACAAGAACAACAAGATGTCACAATATCCTTCACCATCTGGTTCTAAAAACACTAAACCTGCGCACAAAGCTAGAACGCCCTCTATGGACTTTCTTAATGAAGACATTTTGGAAGTGATTCCCCTGTCTGTCATTCCAGGCTACGCTCCTAGTTCATCCTCAACTGAATGCCCTACTCAAGCTAACAGTTCCAATATCCCCTCCAGCTTTACTTATACTCCTAGTTCTAAGGACGACATGCATCACACTGATCGTGTCATTAGAAATCTTGTCACAATGATCCTCAATGAAGGACACTCTGTAAAGGGAGTTTCTACTCCTCTATCAAGAAGGGACCCCTCTCCTGAGGTTAGACCTCACAATGAGAAAGATGATGATTCATCTAGGTCTGAAAAAGATATAGATGCTGAAGGATTGTGCTCTTTAGGGCAAACTTTGCCTAGTAAGAAATTTGTAGCATCACCTACTGCCAATGCTTCTCAGTCTACGAAGCATAACTCTGCTAAGAAGGTGATTTACCTGGAAGATGAGAGCTCGGATGATGAAGATGATAACTTGCTTCATCACTTGAATCCTAGTGTAGCTAAGAGGATGAAGACCAGAAAGGGTAGGTCTGTGGTTGAGATGATGACAGCCAAAACTGCTAAGAAGGCTACTGCTGTAGGCCCCTCAAAGTCTTGGAGTAAAGTGGAGGTGAAGAAGAGAAAAGTAAGAGAAATTTCTGACTAAAATGAAGATGTTGAAGAAGATGTCCATGACATATCTCCTGTCAAGAGGACAACTGTTAGAAAATCCCCTGCAAAAGTTGTTGTTGTTCACTTGGATAATATTTCCTTCCATCTTGAAGATGGAGCAACTAAATGGAAGTTTGTAATCCAAAGGAGAGTGGCTGTGGAAAGAGAACTGGGCAAGGATGTTGTGGAGGTTAAAGAGGTCATGGACCTGATTAAATCTGTTGGACTAATGAAAACTGTTATTGAGTTATCTCAGTGTTTTGAAGGTCTGGTTAAAGAATTTGTGGTGAGCATCCCTAAGGACATTGCTGATAAAAACAGCAAAGAGTTTTGTAAGGTGTTTGTTAGAGTGAAGTGTATCAATTTTTCTCTAACTGTGATTAATAAGTTCCTAGGAAGAGGAACAGAAGGTGCTTGTGAACTAGAAGCCACAGACAATGAGGTTTGTAGGGAAATAACTACTAGACAGGTTAAAGAGTGGCCTAGCAAGAAGCATCTCTCTGCTGGAAAGCTAACTGTGAAATATGCTATCTTGCACAAGATAGGGTCAGCAAATTGGGTACCAACCAATCACATCTCTACAATCTCAAATGCTCTTGGAAGGTTCATATTTGCTGTTGGAACCAAGCTGGATTTTGATTATGGTAGATTCATGTTTGAACAAATTGTCAAACATGCTTCTACAAGTGCAGTGAAGTTGCCCATAGCTTTTCCCTCAATGATTTGTGGGATAATCCTGAGCCAGCAACCTGGAATTTTGAATATAAATGATCTTCCTAGTAGAAGAAAACCTCCTCTGTCAGTTCATTACAAATTATTTGAAGGCAGACATGTCAATGACATTGTCATGACATCTGCTGTGAAGAAGACAGCCTCAAAAGGTGGTCTGATTGCTGAATTGAAAGCAACTTGTAAGGAATTGGAGATTGGGATAAGGGTAGCTAAAGCCAGGAAAGAAGCTTTGGAGGTTCTGATTGATAGCTTGGAGCAAGCTGATAGAGATAATGTTGGACAGACCAAGGAAACAGAAGCCCAAACCTCTAGTGAGAGGTTTGAATCTCAAGATGAATCAAGTGGTAGTTCTGGTTCTGAAGTTGATAAAGATGCAAGCTCCTCTGACTGAGTTTTGTTGAAGATTGTTCCCCACTTTTCTGATGATGTGTTGTTCTGGATGTTCTGATGGTTTTTTTGGCAGTCATGTTTTGATGCCTTGATGTATTTTTTGGGTTCTTTTTGACTTCTCTGGATTTTTATCTCAGCTTGTATAGTTGTGTTTGTTTGTGGTTCTGTAACACCTAACAATATGTTTTGACATTCTATATGACATTTTGTTTGACTAATAGACATTTATTTTGTCTCATTGGTCTCTTTGGTCTCTTTTGGCTAAAAAGGGGGAGAAGTAGCTAAAGGAGCTGTAGTTATGCTATAAACAGATGACAGATGATATTGAAGATGGTGCATGTTGGAGATAATCTGTTTAGTACAGGTGTTGTTGAAAGAGATGTCAGATGGGGAGGTGTATGTTACAGGTGTTGTTGAAGGAGATGTATGTGTTGAGCAGACTGAGGGGGAGAATAAGCACATGTGTGTTTAATATGTGTTTACTAGTTGCTATTTTAGCTAGTAAATGTGTGTTTTATTACTTCTGCTGCTAAACTGTTGATGTGTTTTTTTCACTCTTGTGAACAAATGGTCTGATGTATGTTTTAGCCAAAATTTGCCAAAGGGTGACTTTGTTGGTTCTATGTGTTGGCAGCAATTTTGGTAAAACCTAGAGTGTTCACAAGTTGTCACAACTGTTGTCTTGACATAAGATAACATGTACCTGCAGGGTGTTTAAAATTTGAATGTGCAGGATTTTATTGAGATGTCAGACCCGACGTCATGACATTTGTATACAGAACATTCGGTCTAAATGTTATGTATTATGTGATTGCGTTTTTTATGCTAATCTCTGTGTGATTGATGTGATGATTGAACGCGCCATTCAATCAGTAATTACAACCAAATTGACTTATTTTCCAACGAGATATAATCAGTTGTCATGAGAAGATATGAATGGAAAATAGTTTTAGGGTTTTATGATGTCCAAGCCCAGCCAAACGATTCTATAAATAGGGCATGGAAAACCTGGTTTTAAACACAAGAAATAACAAACGAAATATTGAGAGAGAATAAGAGTTTTAGTCTTATGTGGTCGTGTGTATTATGAGCCATTCATTCATCCATAGATGATTGAATTGGACTGACTTTTGAGTTGTAATTTGTCCACTCTAAGCTTTGAAGCATGAGTGTTTGTTTACTTGATTGAAGCTTTTAAGCAAGATCAAGTATGTGTTCTTGAAGAGTGTCTTCTTTTCATTGTAATTCTTGTTTTATATCACTGTTGTGATTGAGGGGGAGTGAGTAGGATCTCATATCTAAGAGTTCTTAGGTAGAAGTCACACGGGTAGAGATTAGGTGAAAAGACTATAACTTGAAGTTGTTTACTGAGAGTCTTTGAACTATTTTTGTTTAGTGGATTTCCTTCCTGGCTTGGTAGCCCCCAGACGTAGGTGAGTTTGCACCGAACTGGGTTAACAATTGATTGTGTCACTTGCATTACTGTTCTTTATATGTTATCCTGTTTATATTGTTCAGATATTAGTGTCGTAACATTACCTTCGACATCTCATATCTGATACCAGAATTTCAAAGCATATATCCAAACCCTTCTAAAAAAATATTATATAATGTTCAAAGAATTCATTGGAAGTAGCTTTTTGGGTAAAAAATTTCTTAGAAGGAACCTTAACAAGAAGAAAATAAAATTTAAGATTGTCTCTCATATCAAGCGATACAAAGAGATGCAAGAGAACTAAGTCTACCTCCAGATGGAACAACGGTGGAGATTTTTCCTCGTAGGATTAATTTTGGTTTAAGGTAAATCACTTGGTACAAAATAAACTCTAAAAACTCTATTACTCTTCTAATAAGTGTTAAATTAACGCATAGTCATTTCACTTATTTTCTCCTAATCATGTCCATGAAAAATGAATTCTTTAGGAAAATGGATAAGAAACTCAATATAAGGTGTCAAAATAAAATCTTAAGCCCAAAAGCATTTTAGTCCCAAACAAATCAAGGAAGTGGAAAATTCACCTTTTAAACGATTAAACCAATGGTTTTATTTGATTAAAGCCTGAAAATATATTGACATCCTAAATTAACAAATCAAAAATTGATTGCATTAATAGGCTTAATCAATTATAATCCTTTTAATCATTAAGTGGAAATAAATATGTGCCTTGTTTCTATTATTTCTCTTGTATTTTTTGTACTATTTTTGTGTTATCATCATCTTCATCAAATGATAAATAAAGAGTTCGCACAATTGAGAGTTCATATGCTCTAGCATATGTATCATATGATTTTTCTCCGCAATAGCCAGAGAAAATTTGTTATCAACACTTTACCGATAAAAATAGAATTGTAACACACTATGATGATGAGAGTGTTTATGAAAAGTTTGATTTTTTTATGCCTTTGTCCAAGCAGATCTCAAGAATCTCATCTGCAACAAACCAAAAGAGATGTTCCCAAAATTAGTAAAGATGTTACATGGTCATCTCAACTATGAAGAAGGGGTTCTCTAGATTGAGGAATGTAAGCTTAAAATTTCTTTCTTTGGAGGAATTTACTTCCATATGTGATCTATCATCCATCATTTCTCTCCATAATGTTATGATTCCCAGATCAACTGATGATTTTAATAATCTCTCTACTTTTGAATCACGTATGATTGATCCAACCGCGAGTGACATATTTTGTCTCATTGCAGGATACGCGACTCCATATATTCGTCTTATCCACTATGAAACAAGTCACATTCTCATCCCAAGGAAGTTCAATCTTTGTCAAATGTAAAAAATTGATGTGGTAACGACATGTTTACTAGCCAACAAAGTTAAAACAAATTGGTCTAGTAGGGTAATTATCACATGATTGAACTTCGAAGGAAGGGAAGTGCGTTGTTACCATATGGTGACCTAATTATGAAAATTCTAATTCATGTTGGATTTAAATACGACAACGAGGTATTGGTACATATACGATCCAAAGAAACTATTAAAGTTTCTCAACATCATCAAGCATCAACTCATAAACAAGCATACCAATAGGAAGTACCATCAATCCTAGAGGACTTCAACTATGAAATTCCTCAAACTTTGCCTATTGAAGCTCTCCTTAACCCCATTATCAATAATCATCATGCTCACACTAGGACCATGAACATGATAGCTGCTCAAGTTGATTATGTGGTTTGCAACCTTGATGATTCTAGAGTGCCACTGCCTCTTGAGATTTTTGATGATGATGGTGATGATGACACTCAGTAGTTTTTGTTTTCTTGTTTGTTGATTGTTTTCTTTGCCTTGGTTTTCCTATTTTGTTCTTATTTCACCTTATAAATCAACTTATATAATATATGAATGATGTTTTGATTAATTTCTTTCTCAAAGTTGTTTTCTCCTTAAGTTTATAATATTTATGACCAGTGTGTTTTTCTTTATCCGCGTTTTTTTATAATTCCAAAGGGGAATAAGTATATTCTTAGAGGAGTAGAGAATAATCTCTTTATATTTGAGAGGAAGTTTAAACATTCAAATATTTCAATATATCTTTTTATATTTCACCACCTTCCTAAGAGATGTGTTGTCACCTATTTGATATGCAGGTATAACCATCAATTAGTTTTAAAGATGAAAATTTATGATGATTGTTAAGCATATGATAACTCCATAAGTTAAAAAACTTTTGGGTGTTAATTTATCTCTTCAAGAGTTCTTAGTGATAATTGTCAAAGGAGGATTCGAATGCAACTGTCCAATAATTTTTTATGATGACATATGATAAAAAAGAAGATATGTTAAGTCTCATCAGTTAGATGATTCAAGATCAAACTGAAGTTCTAATTAATCATTGAATCAAGTAGAGGAACTTGAAATCTTAAAGTTGAGAAAGTGTGAAAACTCGTCTTATCATGTGTTTAACGCCTTAAACTGATCATTTTAAGGTGAAAAGGACAAGAATAATCCTTGAGGTACTAAGGTATTCACATACATAAAATACTTTTCAAAACCTCTTCTATTTTTATTAAAATTCTAAAAACCAATCCAGGAAAGTATGGTTGACTAAGAAGTGTTTTTAATCAATTGGGAAAGTTAACTCACTACCTAATCGATTAAGGCTTTTGTTAAATCGATTAAAGAAAATAGAAGAACTTTATGATCGATTAGAAAATAAATTAATTGATTAAAGCATGTGTCACTTTTGGGTTTTCTTACTGGATTTGGGTTATTGTATTTAAGATTGTTTTAATCTATTAAAACATCTATTTATGACTATAAGGTTGTTTAGGTTGATCCTACAAAAGCTCAAGTTTGACTTTAATGAAATTCTCACGAGAAAACTCTTGGAACTGGAGTAGCCAGAGTGGTTTGGTTAAACATGTATAAATCTCTTGTGCAAATCTCTCTACTAATTCTCTCTTGGTTTTTTGTTCTTTAATTTATTTGCATTGTGTATCTCTTCACCTTCTTTCTATCTACACGTTGATATATATATATATATATATATATATATATATATATATATATATATATATATATATATATATATATATATATATATATATATATATATATATATATATATATATATATATATATATATATATATATATATATATATATATTATATATATATATATATTATTTGTTTATACTAATATAGACATTTTCAAAAAACAAATATTTTATAAATGATTTTTGAATTTCGATTATCCTAATTCATATCTCTTTTGTGTTTGTAGTCACTTGATCAACAATTATCATAGTGATAATGGTGTATGTTACCTTTAGACCTGAAACCACTATGAACCCTAGATATGGATTTAACTAATTTATTATCATTCAAACATTGTTTGTAATATAATGCACTACTGCATAAAGACCCTTTCACCAAGGTTTGTAACAGGATACCATCACGTTTGAAACATGTGTTAAATTTGAATGAATATCATTCTGGGTCTTTCACACAAGTTTGCAGCTTTCACTTCCGCTTCATTCTCTCAATGTATTTCTTCTTCATAGCAACACAAACCATTTATATTTTTCTTCATTCATCTTCCTTACAAGTCAAAATGTATTAGCATGATGTTGTAATTATAATAGATGCATAAAGTTAACTTTTATAATCCATACACTTCTATAATTCATACACTTCTATAATCAATAAACTAGCAAAAAGTTCGTTTATCTTAAGTTATAAATATCATATTATCCTACAAATAACATGAAAGAAGATATTGAAACATAAACAACATAGCTCACTTCTTAGGTTATACATTCACTCATATTAAGTTAACTTCTAAAACTATTATACTCATCCTAAGTTCACTTCTTTGTTCATATTATCCTACAAACAACATGAAATAAGCTATATTATACATGTCAATAAAATCACAGATTTGGAAACAAATTTTTTATACATTCACTCATCTTAAGTTAAATAGATTTGGAAATATAAACAAAAAGTTTGGTCAATAAAATCACATAGTTGACTTCTTAGTTTATACATTCACTCATCTTAAATTAAACAGATTTGGAAGCATAAACTATTTTACCATGAAAGAAGTTATATTATATATTGTGAAGACTAACATGTAACGTAGTTATTTTCTAAAATTTGATGGAGTTAAATCACATTTCGTAGGTTTTGATGCAACAAAGGTAACCCTTCAAAGAAGACGAGTTCGTTCTATGAGTTTGGTGTTTCCATTTTGCATGTTTGTACAGAAAGGTTGTCGAAACGTTAATGGAGATTATGATATATGAGAGAAATGAGTGAGAGAGATGTTAGAGTTTTGTTTTGAGAGAGACGATTGTTATGTACTGAAGCGATATAACTTTGCTTATATATATATATATATATATATATATATATTATATATATATATATATATATATATATATATATATATATATATATATATATATATATATATATATATATATATATATATATATATATTATTAGCACCGTACACCGCAGTTGATAATATGAATCATGATAAAATATAGGTGTAGCACCTCAAATTTTCACCTCCCATTTGTATATACATTTCATGTTTAGGTCATTAACATTGCATTGTCATTTCATAGTCCACTACAGGTCATTAGTCAGACTGGTTAGGAGATTCAACTGTGCAAGCAAGCAAGAGCATTGTCCATGAGATCAAAGCCCTATGGTGGTTCCCATGAGTTCACATGATTCAAGGATCATTTTGAAGTGATTTGGCCAAGTGTTGAAGGCTCAGAATTCATCAGTCCATGTACAAATCATCTGAGGCCCTGAAAAGTCAACAGAAGTCAACTGCCAAGTCAACTATGGATTTGGAGGTGGGAAATGGTTAGTGATGCCTCATTCATGTGCAAACAAGTCTCATTTGACATCTCAAACATCAACATTGAAAAATTTGAAGTCAGATCAAGACTTTCCAAAAATAGCAAGTGACCTGTAATTTGAACTTTCCAAAAATGGAAAGGTTTTGGACTAATTTCAACTCAAGATTACATCATCAAGAAAGCTTCAAATGAAATTTTGTCCAACATGAAAGTTGAAGATCTTTCTCTTCCATTTCCAAAAAGTCCAGGATCATGAATTTCTCATGTGTGGTTGAGGAGATATGGTTCAATCATGGCAAAGTGTGGTTTAAACTTCAAATGAGCATAACTTTCAAACCAAAACTCCAATTTGGGTGGTTCTTTTTGCACTTTGATCTTTGTAACATGTATTTTTCAAGCATACTATCACATGGCATGAAATCTCATTGCATGATCATTGGTGCATTCATGAAGATTTTTGGGAAAAATTTCATAAACTCATTTTGGTTGAACATATGCATACCAAACCAATTCAAAACCTTGCATGGACTCATTGTGAGAGATTTTAGGCCCAGAATATGCACTGTTCACGTGCATGGAGGTGCATGAAGTAGAAATTGCATTTTTGCACAAACACCACAAAACTCCCTAATCACATTTGCATTTGCCCTAAACCTTTCTTAAACATGATTAGCATGGAGTATATATGCTTAATCATAATTGTTTTGATCAGAATTAACAATTCTAGATCTAGAATCACCAAAATCTCCAAATTTTTCTCTCACTTTTTTTCCAAAATTCTTCAAACAAAATCACTTTCCATGGATCCATTCATCATCATGAAGGATAATTGAGCACTTTTGGACGTGTGAGCAAGAGAAATCGTGGCTGTATTGTTCATGTTCATAGCTTGGAGCATCCATGGCAGTTGAAGTTGGAGCTAGATTCGTGCATCCTTGAGCCTCATATTCATCATCATTCATCTCAAGAAGCATACTGGAAGAGATTTGAGGCGTAGCAAGGCTTGGAAGCAAGGGAATCCAATTCTGTTCATCAAGAGGTTGGTTTTTCGACCTCCTTAATTCACAAATTCATTATGCCTGTTGTATAAATCTTTGAATGGTGGTAAATCTGAGCTTTGAATGGAGTAATTTCGTGCTGATTTGAGCAAGTTACATGTGATTAAAGTTTTGATATTGATATTTGATTCCTTCGATCCAAGCATGTTATGGCGTTTTAGTGCAAATTAATCTTGAATCCTTGTTGTATGATGCATGGCGAGTGGATTGATATAAGTTTTACTGATTTCTGGAACATTTTGTTAGATCTGGAAATTTCCAGATGAAGATCTTCATGATCTTCATCGTGTTCATGCATTTCCAGGTTTCCTGCGAATTTAGTTAGGAAACGCATAGGTTACCTACGGATTTAGCCACGAGTTCATGTGGTTTTGCTGCGGATTTTGAATGCCATGCATAGCGCGCCAGGTTAGGGTTAGGTCCAAAACGCTACCGTCTTGATGTAGCGTGCTTTTGTGATTTCAAAAATGCACTTGGTTCGATTCTGGTTGAAGGCATTTCCAAATTGCCTTGCATTTTCACCATTTCCTTCATCATTTCATACCTTGGCTTCATGTTTCCATTTCAATTTTTCTCAAACTTCCAAAATTCACCATAAATTGAAAACTTAACCAAATGATCTCCAATTTTTTGCATTGTGATCCTTATCTTGTCTATTTTCTTTTTGATCATTAATTTCAAAATTGTGCTTGGCTGGATATTTTTTGGTGCTAGAATGTTTGAGTACATGTCCATATTTGACCTTGCCTTGGTTATCATGTTGTGAAATGTTGGTCTTTAATCCAATGAATGTGAAATTTTGCATGCTATAACTAGACACATTGCTTGACATTTTGGTGTTGATTTGGTATTTTTATCACTTGTCATTTCTGTTTTATGGTCATGTTAAGTTGGTGCGACAATTTGTGTCACACCTTTGCTTGTCCAATTTGAATGATGTGTTTGCCATGCCAAATGATATCCAATTGCCCTGATTTTTTGTGTGATGCATGTTATAGATGTTGTGATTGCTCATGAATTTTGTGGGAATTATTTGAACCATTTCTGATTTAATTGAGATTTTTCATTCTGGTTGGTCACATTTGAGCTTTAAAATTGCCTTGAACTTCAATTGATCATGAAATGCTTTTGGTTAGTGATATTGATATGAGAACTTTTGGAATGTGTCAAGATGTGTTTGAAGTTGATTCATGTTAAATTTCAAGTTCTGTTTTGAATGTTTGACCTACTTTTGACCATAGGCTTTGACCTAGTGGTTTGGACTCACTGTTTGGATTGTGGATTTCAGGTTAAGGTGCACATTGCCATGATTGGAGTGGCTCACTCATTTGAGTTGTTTAGTTGATTGATGTTGGCTAACATTGAGTTGTTTTGTAGGCTTTGAGAACAAGTTGCCTAAATGGCTTGCACATTGTGAACATTGTCTGTCTGTTTGTTATTGCTTGTTGTTTGTTTGTCTGTACAGTTGAACTGATTAGTTTAGATTTTTCACAGGTACCTAAGTTGCTTTGAGTTCTTTTGAACTTGCTTTTGCTTTGCTTGGTTGCTTAACCACTGAGGTATAATTTCTCTGACTTCATGTAGTCTGGAAGACATGTCCTGTTATGTGGGCAGGCACCTGTCTGAAGCCCTCCTTAAGAGGCAATGCTTGTGAATGTTTAAATTTGTGCCAAGCAGGTAAAGACCTCTTAAGAGGAAATTGGCAGATAAAAGGGATGTGCAATCCATCCCCTGCTATTCAGTTGTGTCATTCACCCTGCTCACACCATTGTGTTGATGCATTGTGGATAATAGCCCAAGATCTTTGTTGTGTCAGTCATATGTGGAGAAGAGTTCCTACATTCTGAACTCCCACACTTTCATTTATCTGAAGCTCTCCCAGGCCAGGGATAAGAGCTGTGAGGTCTTACCCTCACTTCCCATTTCATCTGCTTCACTCTAACTCTCAATGTTAGGGTTAAGAGCTAACTACACCCGATTCCAGTTGGCTTATGTTTCACAGCCTAACCTTGTATGAGCCCAATTGTGTGCATATAGTGTGTGTGCTTGCTTTGTGTGCTTGTATATATTTGCCTGTGCTGTTTAGGATAGCTTGCTTCCTGTGCAAGTTAGAATAGAAACCTCAACATAGGGATCGTATGCATGACAACTTCTAGGCTCGAGTCGTAGTCTCCCTAGTAGTTTGTGTCTCCCTTTGTTTCTGGTTAGGCTAGTCCTTTTTCCCTGTTAAGGGGAACTACGTCGCCCTGATCCTCATACCAGATGAGGTACATAGGCAGGAGATGAGCTGATCTCTCCGGGCGCCCTTTTTCTTTTTCAACCTTTTGTTTTGTTTGTGTGAGTTGTTTCTCCCTTTCTGGTAGGAGTCTGACGTAAGTCCAGCGATTGGCAGTTGGTTTCCAATGTGTGTTTGTTGGTTCGGAGTCTGATGTAAGTCTAGCGATTGGCATTCGGTTTCCAGGCTTGCCTGTTTGTGTGGAGTCTGACGTAAGTCCAGCGATTGGCAGTCGGTTTCCTGTGTGGTTTTGTTTGGCGTGCGTTAGCCGAGCTACGAGTGCTCTGATTTTTCTCTAGTTAGAGAAGATACATATGCATAGGATGCGACATCCTAGCGAGCACGTTTCCCCTGTCCCGAACTACGTCGACTCTGATGTTTGTGCCTGACAGACTACGTAGGCCCAGGATGCGATATCCTGCCGAGTTAGTTTCTTGTGTTTCCTTCCAGCCTTGTGTGGTGGTTGAGCAGTTTTTAGCAACCTTATCCTTCCTTTTGTGCATGGATCCCGTCGAGTACGACGGATGCGTAGGGGTGCTAATACCTTCCCTTCGCATAACCGATTCCCGATCCCATCTTTCTTTGGTCGTGAGACCATGTCTTTTCTAGGTTTACTTCGAGCGTTTCCTTTCCCTCCTTTGGGATAAATAACGCACGGTGGCGGCTCTGCTGTTTCGTTTTCCCGCCGGTTTTTCGCGTAATGCGACAGCTGGCGACTCTGCTGGGGACAAGAGAAGTTGACCTCTTGCTGGTCCATCTTCCCTAAGCGAGTCTCTCCTAGCACTCTCTAGGATAGGGTTTGGTTGCTTTTGCTGTTTCATTTATTGCATTCATTTTGTTTATTGTTTGCATTTATGTTTGCATTCATCATATTTTCATCTGTGCTGGCTGTGTTTGTCTCTCTGTTGGGGTGGGAGTTACAAGAGGTAAAAGGCCCAATACCCAGGCTATGAGTGAACTCTAGGACACCTAGGAATAGAGTGATTCTTGGGAAGCGGGTGGTATTGCGCCACTTAGCGGAACTTGATATCACGAGCAGTTCAGATCCTGATGGGGTATTATCGGTACATACTTCGGGTGTGTACATGATGATATTCTATGAAAGGGTTGTTTATCCTGCGTTTCTCTTGACCTTACCCTGGCCTAGATTACACCCGTGAGTGGGGAGGGAATGATCATTATTACAGGTACAGTTGGTGACTTGTCGGTGACTTGTTGGTGACTTGTGATCCTGTTGGTGACTTGGTTCTACAGATGGGGTCTCAGATGATTTTTGGGTCTCAGATGATTTTGTGGTTCCGAATTCAAGCTGAAGCTTTGATCCTTTGCTCTGAGAAATACAGCCAGTCAGTCGTGTTTGCATCATTTGCATCATAGCATGTTTATTTTCAAAAAATAATGCAAAAAAAATAATGGAAAAAGTGAAAAAGAAAAGAAAAAAAACTAATATCCTCATGCATATCATTTCTCAGGTTCATTCAGGAGTCTATTCACTGTGAGAGATGGCATCCGTTCCCGAGTTGAAGCGGAAGACTTGTTCCTACAGTTTTCACCGTGAGCCATTAACATCTTTGATAGAGTTGAGCAACCTTGTGGCCGGCGGTAATCAGAAGGTGTTTGTTGATCAGTATGGGGATTTGTTGACACTGTTGAAGATGGTGGTAGATCCAGTGCCGTTGCAAACTCTTCTCCAGTTCTACGACCCAGAGCTCCGCTATTTCACTTTCCAGGAGTATCAGTTGGCGCCCACTCTTGAGGAGTACTCCATTCTGCTGAACGTCCCGATCCAGTATCAGGTTCCTTTCTTGGATGTGCCTAAGGAGGTTGATTTCAGAGTCGTTGCCAGAGCTCTTCATCTGAGTATCAAAGAAGTGAGTGACAATTGGAAGTCCAGTGGGGATGTTGCAGGGTTGCATTTGAAGTTCCTGTTGAGGATGGCTAGAGAAGAAGCAAAGAAGGGAAATTGGGAAGCCTTTCATGCTCAGTTGGCTGTCATGATCTATGGGATTGTCTTGCTCCCGAGTATGCCCAACTTTGTGGACTTTGCTGCAGTCACTATCTTCATTGGAGGAAACCCGGTTCCTACTTTGTTAGCTGACACTTACTATGCTATTCACAGTAGGCATGGTAAGGGTGGCGCTATCAGATGTTGTCTCCCATTGTTGCTCAGATGGTTCTTGTCTCTCCTGCCAGTCAGTGGGCCTTTCGTGGATGCTCAGAGCACCCATAAGTGGACTCAGAGGGTTATGTCTCTTACTTCTTATGATATCAGATGGAAATCTTACCGGATGGATGTGCGTAATGTCATCATGAGTTGTGGAGCGTTTCGTAATGTGCCACTTATAGGGACTAAGGGTTGCATCAATTACAACCCGGTTCTTTCTCTTCGCCAGTTGGGGTTTGTGATGAATGGAAGACCACTTGATGCTGAGATAGCTGAAAGTGTGTACTTTGAGAAGCGAAGTGACCCTGCTAGATTGGAGCAAGTAGGAAGGGCTTGGAAGACCATTGGTGTCAAGGATGGAGCTGTTCTGGGGAAGAAGTTTGCAGTTGCTATGCCTGATTACCTTGATTGGGTCAAGAAGAGAGTTGAGACTTTGTTGTTGCCCTATGATAGGAGGGAGCCATTGCAAGAGCAACCACCTTTGATCCTTGCTGAGAGTGTACCTGCTGAGCAGTACAAGCAAGCCTTGATGGAGAATCGCCGGTTGAAGGAGAAGGAACAAGATACCCAGATGGAGCTTTACAAAGCCAAAGCTGACAAGTTGAAATTGGCTCATCAACTCAAAGGCATGCAGGGTGAAGATGTTTCTAGATTTAAGGGTAAGAAGAGATCCTATGAGGAGATGGAGGCACTGCTGAATGCAGAACACCGGGAGTGCTTGAGGTTGCAGAGAGCTGAAGCCAGTTATCAGAAGAAGATAAGAGACTTGGAGAAGCAACTCAGAGACAAAGACATCCAATTGAAGAAGGAAGTTGACTTGAGACATGCATCAGAGAACCAGCTTGGAGGAGAAGTTGTGGAGCTCAGAAGACAACTGAAGGAGAAGCTCACTCCCCTGCCAGAATGTTCAAAATGTGACCTGTTGATAGACCAGTGTCATTATCTGAAGACTCTCATTCCTGGAGGCCATTTGTCTTAGCTTGTATCTCTGTTGTTTATGTTGAGAATCACCTCCAGGCTTGTTGGATGGGATTCATTGTTGTACTCTGATCATTTGAACCTATTGTTGTATGATCCTTGTTGCTCATGTCTATGGATGAGATTGTTGATGTTCACCTTGTGCTCAGTTATCTTGTGTATGTTGTTGCTTTGGTTGTTTTGCAGGTTGCCATTTCTTGAAAGATGAATTGGGCTCTTGAATGTCTGAGAAATGAACATAGCATGTGCATCATATGCATCATAAGCATCATACACATATCATTTTGCATTACAGGTGTTCTTGCTCGAGACTTCTCACTCTGGTTCCTGTGTCAGGCAGGATTGCTGATCAACGTCCGCACCGCTACGCAACCAGATTGAATCATCAGAGGAACATGGACCAGGTTCAGGCAGAGTTGGCTGAGATGAGGGCTAACATGGCCCAATTCATGACAATGATGCAAGGGGTCGTTCAAGGGCAAGAGGAGTTGCGTGCCTTAGCCCAGAGACAGGAAGCTGTGCTCCCACCGCCTAGTCGTGCTTCGCCAGTGGGCGTTCTTGTGAATGACAATGTTGCTGCTGCTGCTCCCGCCAATGACTACGCCGTAGGGGATGAATTGAGGGGGATTAGAATCAATGGACAGCCTCTTGCTGCAGAGACTGTTAATGCCAGAGAGACCCGTGCTCCAGTTCGCCACCCTGCTCCGCTGGTTGACAGGCAGGAAGACATGTTCACATTGCTTAGTGAAGATGATGATATTGGAAGAGTGGAAGAGAGGGATAGGAAAGTTGATGCCCTAGCTGAAAAGATCAGAGCCATGGAGTGTCAGAACTCTTTGGGTTTTGATGTTACAAATATGGGGTTGGTGGAAGGATTGAGAATTACCTACAAGTTCAAAGCGCCTTCATTTGATAAATATAACGGTACTTCTTGTCCTCGCACCCATGTGCAGGCTTATTACAGGAAAATCTTTGCCTATACAGATGACGAAAAGATGTGGATGTATTTCTTCCAGGATAGCTTATCTGGAGCTTCCTTGGATTGGTACATGGAGCTGAAAAGGGAATCCATTCGTAGTTGGAGAGATCTGGGTGAGGCCTTCCTGAGACAGTACAAACAATATGGACATGGCGCCGAGCCGAACTCAGTTGCAGAGTCTTTGTCAAAAATCAGGTGAGAGTTTTAAGGAGTATGCCCAGAGGTGGCGTGAGTTGGCCGCAAGAGTACAACCCCCTATGCTGGAGAGGGAGTAGACTGATATGTTTATCGGAACTTTACAAGGTGTATTCATGGACCGGATGGGGAGTTGCCCATTCGGTAGTTTTTCCGATGTTGTAATATGTCGGGAAAGAACAGAGAGCTTGATTAAAGCTGGGAAGATTCAGGATGCTGGTTCCTCATCTTCAAAGAAACCTTTTGCTGGGGCACCTCGCAGGAGAGAGGGTGAAACCAATGTTGTGCAACACGGTAGAAGAAATGTGAACAGAGGTCAGTATCGCCAGGTTGCTGCTGTAACTATTCCGGCACCTCAACCTCGTCAACAGCAACAACAGAGGGTTCAACAACAACCACCACCACAACAACAACAACAACAACGTCCGTATCAACCTAGACAGAGGATGCCTGATCGTCGTTTCGACCCGTTGCCGATGACCTATGCTGAGTTGTTGCCTGAATTGCTCAGATTGGGATTTGTGGAGTTGCGCACTATGGCTCCGTTGACAAAAATACCACCTGGGTATGATGCCAACGTGCGTTGTGATTTCCATTCTGGTGCTCCGGGGCATCACATTGAGAACTGCCGGGCTTTTCATCATAAGGTCCAGGATTTAATTGATGCCAAAACTATCAATTTTGCTCCTGTGCCGAATGTTGTGAACAACCCTATGCCTCAGCATGGTGCGCACAGAGTTAACAATGTAGAAGGTGGAGAAGCTGAAGACTTGGTGGTCAGTGTTGATGAGATTCAGACTTCATTGCTGGTTTAGAAGGATCGTTTGGTGAATGGGGGAGTATACTCGGGTTGTGGTCAAGACTGTTCAGTTTGTGCTGGGTCAGAGAATGGTTGTGTACAGTTGAGGGCTGGTATTCAGAATCTGATTGATGAGGGCTGTTTACAGTTTAGTCGGGCTGTTAAAGAACGTGGGGTGGTGTCAACTGTCACCATTTATTTCAAACCATCCGAGGGACGTGGCCAGAGAACTGTTAATGCGCCTACAATTAGTGGTACTCTTGTTACCATTTCTGCTCCTGTAACCGTCAGCGCTCCAACTACCATTGTTGCTTCAGGAAGAAGGTCGGTTGAGAACAGTAGGGCTGTGCCATGGAAGTATGACAATGCTTATCATAGTAACCGAAGGGCTGAAAGTCAGGTCAGGCCAGTTAGTCAAGCTCCTGTGACAATTGGTGTGGCAGCTAGAGCTCCTGTGGTTGTTGGTCCAGTTGTGGACAATGTTGGGGGACCTGGAGGTTTCACCAGAAGCGGTCGTCTGTTTACACCACAACCGTTGAGGGATAACAATGCCGAGGCTCTTGCCAAAGCTAAGGGTAAACAAGCCGTGGTTGATGAAGAACCTGCTCAGAAAGAAGCACCTGAGGGTTCGTTTGAGAAAGACGTGGAGGAGTTTATGAAGATTATAAAGAAGAGTGACTACAAAATTGTAGATCAGTTGAATCAGACTCCGTCCAAGATTTTTATACTCTCATTGCTTCTGTGCTCTGAGGCACACCGTAATGCCTTGTTGAAGATGCTGAATCTGGCTTACGTGCCTCAAGAGATCTCTGTCAACCAGTTGGAGGGCGTGATTGCTAATGTGAGTACCAGGCATGGTGTGGGGTTCACAGACTTGGACTTGACGCCTGAAGGTCGCAACCATAACAAGGCCCTGCATATTACTATGGAGTGCAAAGGCGAAGTATTGTCACATGTGTTGGTGGATACTGGTTCGTCTTTGAATGTGCTGCCTAAGAAGATTCTGAGTAAGATCGATGTTGAAGGGGTTGTCCTTACTCTGAGTGACCTGATTGTTCGTGCTTTTGATGGATCCAAACGGTCTGTTTTTGGTGAAGTCACATTGCCGGTGAAGATTGGCCCGGAGGTGTTCAGTATTGTCTTCTATATGATGGATATTCAGCCAGCATATAGTTGTTTATTGGGGCGTCCTTGGATTCACGCAGCTGGGACAGTTTCGTCAACTCTCCATCAGAAGCTGAAGTATGTCTGGAACGGTCAGATTGTGACTGTGTGTGGTGAAAAAGACATTCTGGTGAGTCATCTATCCTCTTTCAAGTATGTAGAGGTGGATGGCGAGATCCATGAAACTTTATGCCAGGCATTCGAGACTGTTGCTCTTGAGAGGGTGGCTTTTGCTGAGCAGAAGAAGCCAAGTGCCTCAATTGCATCGTACAAGCAAGTAGTAGAGGTTGTCAACTCTGGCAAGTCAGAAGGCTGGGGCAGGATGGTGGATTTGCCCGTCAAAGAAGACAAGTTTGGTATTGGTTATCAACCTCTGCAGGTGGAGCAGATTGAGCAGAAAGGGCCGAGTACCTTTACCAGCGCTGGGCTGATGAATCACGGTGATGTCTTTGCAACCGGTGGTGAAGACTGTGATAGTGATTGTGATCTAGACAACTGGATTCGCCCGTGTGCAGCCAGGGGAGTCGATCAACAACTGGACGGCAGAAGATGTGATCCAAGTTACTCTTCAAACAGAGTAATTTTCTTTTGTTTTTCATTTTGCACAAAACCCTACGTTCTGCCCAAGGCGTAGTCGTTCATTGTAGGGCCTCATCATGTTTTTCAATGATATCATTAATAAAGGACGTTTTGCAAACAATTTTGTGATCCCTGTCTTTCTGTTTTTGTTTTTCATTTTTCAAAAAAACAATAAAAATGGCAATGTTTTTGTTTTTTGTGACTTTCTTGAACTCTTTTTCTAAAACAAAGCATTAAACATGCAGAAGTGATCTTACGGACTCCACTATGAACAGTTCTGTTATGGTTTCGTATGATTTCAATAATCCCATTTACCAAGCTGAAGAGGAGAGTGAGGAAGACTGTGAACTCCCTAAAGAACTGGTTAGATTGTTGAAGCAAGAGGAGAGGGTCATCCAACCTCATCAGGAGTTGTTGGAGATTATTAATCTTGGTACTAAGGACGCCATAAAAGATATCAAGATCGGGGCTGCTTTGAAACAAGATGTCAAGAGAAGGTTGATTGAGATGCTGAGAGAGTATGTGGAGATATTCGCCTGATCGTATCAAGATATGCCTGGGTTGGATACCGATATTGTGGTGCATAGGCTACCTCTCAGGGAAGATTGTCCTTCAGTCAAGCAAAAGCTTCGCAGAACTAGTCCTGATATGGCTGTCAAGATCAAGGAAGAGGTTCAGAAGCAGTTGGACGCAGGTTTTCTGTCAGTGACTACTTATCCCCCGTGGGTGGCCAACATTGTTCCCGTGCCGAAGAAGGACGGCAAAGTCAGAATGTGTGTCGATTACCGGGATTTGAATAGAGCGAGTCCGAAAGATGATTTCCCATTACCTCACATTTATGTATTGGTTGATAATACGGCTCAATCCTCGGTTTTCTCTTTCATGGACGGTTTTTATGGTTATAATCAGATTAAGATGGCGCCAGAGGACATGGAAAAGACGACATTCATTACACCTTGGGGCACGTTCTGCTGTAAGGTGATGCCATTTGGGCTGAAGAATGCCGGTGCTACCTATCAGAGGGCTATGACGACTCTCTTTCATGACATGATGCACAAAGAGATTGAAGTGTACGTGGATGATATGATTGCGAAGTCGCAGACAGAAGAGGAGCACCTGGTCAATTTGCAGAAGTTGTTTGACAGACTGAGAAAATTCAAACTGAGGCTGAATCCAAACAAGTGTACGTTTGGGGTGAGATCCGGGAAGCTGTTAGGCTTCATTGTCAGTGAGAAAGGGATTGAGGTTGATCCAGCAAAAGTAAAAGCTATTCAAGAAATGCCTGAACCAAAAACTGAAAAGCAGGTTCGTGGGTTTTTAGGGAGATTGAATTACATTGCACGGTTTGTATCTCACCTAACTGCCACGTGTGAACCAATATTCAAATTTCTCAGAAAGAATCAAGCAATCAGGTGGAATGATGATTGTCAGAAAGCTTTTGACAAGATAAAAGAGTATTTACAGAAACCTCCAATCCTTATTCCTCCCGTTCCTGGGAGACCTCTGATAATGTACCTGTCAGTGACTGAGAACTCGATGGGGTGTGTATTGGGATAGCATGACGAGTCTGGTCGAAAAGAGCATGCCACATACTACCTTAGCAAAAAGTTTACCGACTGTGAAATCAAATATTCACAGCTTGAGAAAACTTGTTGTGCTTTGGCCTGGGCTGCTCGCCGACTGAGGCAGTATATGTTGAACCATACTACCTTATTGATTTCTAAGATGGATCCAGTGAAGTACATCTTTGAGAAGCCGGCTCTCACCGGACGTGTTACCCGTTGGCAGATGATTTTAACAGAATATGATATCCAGTACACGTCACAGAAGGCCGTCAAAGGTAGTATTCTGTCAGACTACCTTGCCGAGCAACCAATTGATGATTATTAGCCGATGATGTTTGAATTCCCTGATGAAGACATCATGTATCTTAAGATGAAAGATTGTGAAGAACCCCTTGTCGAGGAAGGACCGGATCCTGATGACAAGTGGACACTGATGTTTGATGGGGCTGTGAATATGAATGGCAACGGTGTTGGGGCAGTGCTCATTAATCCAAAAGGTGCTCATATACCTTTTTCTGCCAGGCTGACTTTTGACGTCACCAACAACGAGGCTGAGTATGAAGCTTGTATCATGGGGATAGAAGAAGCCATCGATTTAAGGATCAAAACTCTGGATATATATGGAGATTCCGCTCTAGTGATTAACCAGGTCAATGGAGATTGGAATACTAATCAGCCGCATTTGATTCCTTACAGAGATTACACCAGAAGAATACTGACGTTCTTCAAGAAGGTGAAGCTGTATCATGTCCCCCGGGATGAGAATCAGATGGCTGATGCCTTGGCTACTTTGTCTTCTATGATCAAAGTTCATTGGTGGAATCATGTGCCACATGTTGCGGTGAATCGACTCGAGAGGCCTGCGTATGTGTTTGCAGCCGAGTCGGTTGTTGATGAGAAACCGTGGTACTATGATATCAAGAACTTCCTTAAGAGTCAGGAGTATCTTGAAGGTGCGTCAAAGAATGATAAGAAAATCCTGAGAAGGCTAGCTGGAAGCTTTTATTTGAATCAGGATGATGTGCTGTACAAGAGGAATTTTGACATGGTTCTGCTCAGATGCGTGGATAGACACGAAGCAGACATGTTATTACAAGAAGTGCATGAAGGATCTTTTGGTACCCATGTTGGTGGTCATGCAATGTCTAAGAAATTGTTGAGAGTCGGTTATTACTGGATGACTATGGAATCTGATTGTTTCAAGTACGCTCGGAAATGCCATAAATGCCAGATCTATGCTGATAAGGTGCATGTACCACCAAGCCCTCTGAATGTCATGAATTCGCCTTGGCCGTTTGCCATGTGGGGCATTGATATGATTGGGAAGATTGAGCCTACTGCTTCTAATGGACATCGCTTCATCTTGGTTGCGATTGATTACTTCACCAAATGGGTGGAAGCAGCTTCCTATGCTAATGTTACCAAACAAGTGGTTGCCCGGTTTATCAAGAAGGAAATCATCTTTCGTTACGGGGTTCCTGAGAGAATCATCACTTATAATGGTTCGAATCTCAATAACAAGATGATGAAAGAGCTTTGTAGAGATTTCAAGATTGAACATCACAATTCTTCTCCTTACAGACCGAAGATGAATGGTGCTGTAGAGGCAGCAAACAAGAATATCAAGAAGATTATGCAGAAGATGGTCGTGACGTACAAGGATTGGCATGAGATGCTGCCTTTCGCTTTGCATGGGTACCGTACCTCAGTACGTACGTCGACCGGGGCAACCCCTTACTCTCTTGTGTATGGTATGGAAGCAGTCCTACCAGTTGAAGTGGAGATTCCTTCTCTGAGAGTCTTGCTGGATGTTAAGCTTGACGAAGCTGAATGGATTCGAACAAGGTTTAATGAGTTGAGCCTTATCGAAGAGAGACGGTTAGCAGCTGTGTGCCATGGGCAGTTGTATCAGAGAAGGATGAAAAGAGCCTTTGATCAGAAAGTGCGTCCTCGAAGCTATCAGACTGGTGATCTAGTTTTGAAGAGGATCCTTCCTCCCGGTACAGATAACAGGGGCAAATGGACTCCTAATTATGAAGGTCCATATGTTGTTAAGAAGGTTTTCTCCGGTGGAGCCTTGATGCTTACAACTATGGATGGTGAAGATTTTCCGTCCCCTGTTAACTCAGATGTAGTCAAAAAATACTTCGCATAAATTGACCCGCTGGACGAAAAGAATAAAATAGTCCAGGCAAAAAAGGGCATCCCGGCGAACCAAAAAAAAAGAAGAAAAGGTTCGGGCAAAAGTTAGGGATAAAAAATGAAAAGAATTTGTACACCCGGTAAGTCGAAAACCCGCAAGGGCGGCTTAGGAAAAAATGGGTATCCCGGTGGATTGAAAACCCGCAAGGGAGATCCAGGCAAAAGAGGGATTAAAGCAAAGACTACAGTCTGAGTTATCTGTACTTCATCGCGCTTCATGGTCTACCATCTCGAAGGGTATGATCGGTCCAATCATTCTTCTCAGAAAGCAAGGAATTCGGGAGGAAACTGATGATCTGTGAGTCATAACAGAATTGGGAAATAGTGGATGCCGTGTTCACATTGCCATTAGGATAGTTTATTTTTCCTTTTGTGCGCAATTACCTCTTTCTAGGAATTGCTTCCCGATGTATTCGCCTTTTCAGGCCCATTTTCAATCAATAAAAGTCGTTATTCAGATAAATTGCTCTCTTGTTTTTATTTTACTGTTTTGTTTGCAAAAACGTCCGAATTTTTGATAAACATTGCATATAAAAACATGAAGGCTAGACAATAACGTGCAGAAAGATAAAACATTTGAAAATCATTTTGAATGTTGAGTACACTTGGGTGTATCTTGTCCATGCAATCCCCTGGGGCATGTTTGTTTTGTTTGCAGGTTATCGACTTTGATTCCTGGCTGAAGCAGACAAGCCATGGTTTTGTTCAGGGATGTTGTCAACACTGTCCAGTAGTGTGAGATGGGGATCTTTCCCAGCAGTTGAAGCAAGTTTAGGACTTGTCTCCCCAGCATTTTCAGAATCATGATTTCCTCAACCGGATTGAGGATGATTCCCCAAGCAAGTCTGAAGGTTATCAGAACTATTCTCCCCTGCAGAGATGTCTGTGGAGTTTTATTCCCCAGCAGGTCTAAGGTTAGTTTTAACTCCCCAGCAGGCCTGGAAGTGGGTGTATCTCCAGCCAATTTGAGATTGTTAGTCCCCACCGAGTTGGAAGGTTGCTATCCCCAACGGAGGTGTCAGTGGAGTATTTTATTCCCCAGCAGTCTGGTTTGAAGTACTGCTATCCCCAGCGTGGTCGTGAACGCCTTTCCCCGGCAGGGTTGTGAACGCTTTCCCCAGCATGGTCGGGTATGTTATTTCCCCAACAGAGTTATGCATTTCCCCATCAGGGTGTGGAGTGTTTTCCCCTAGTGGATCTCCCTAGCAGAGGGTTTGTGTTGATGGTTTTCCCTAGCAGGTTCCCCGAGTGGATCAGGTTCGGTGAATATTATCTCCAGCAGAGTTTATCCTACCTGTGGATTGGCAGCTCTCCCCAGTAGTCGACATTGGTTGTTTCCCTAGCAGAATCCCCGAGTGGATTGGATTTGGTGAAGGTTGTCCCCGGTAGGATCTATCCTGTCTCCAGCAGCAATGTTATTCCCCAGTATGAGTGAGAAGTTGGTGTTTTTTCCCCGCAGAGCATATTCCTCAGACGGAGTCTCCCCACGGAGTTGAGGAATCTATTCAAATTTGTGCGCTCAGCAGATCAATCTGTTTGCTCCCCAGCAGGAGTTCATCATTTGCATTTTTCATGTAGTAATCATTGCATCCTCAAATCGCGTAGCATTTCCATTCGATATGGAGCATTACGCCATAGAAAATTCAAACATATGCATTCATGTGTTAAACCTAATCGGACCGTATCCCCGGCAGAGGCGGATCATTGTTCGACATCTGTACGCCAGTCGCTACAGTTTCTCCTGACAGCATTCAGGATTGGTATCCCCAGAGAGGTTTATTTCCTCACTCGTCCATGAAAGGAAGCTTGATTCTCCCCAGTGAGATCCCCGGCAAGCGTTTAGCCTTGCCTTGACATATTAAAGATGTCGTTCTTGTGATACCGGTAAGTGTCATGTTTACACCCATGTGTGTTCTTTTTGGTGTCGGTAAACACCATTGTTTCGGTGTCGGTAAACATCGAGTCCCACTCCAGTCATCGGTAAATGTCTGGTCGTCCCTTTTTTGATGTCGGTAAAAATCATCTTTCGATGTGCGTAACATCCCCTTTCCCATTCATTCGTTGATGTATGGTCACCTCTCCGTTGGTGTCGATAAACGTCGAGCTTCTCCCGTTCGTTCGTTGGCGTCTGGTCGAGTCTTCCCATTCATCCGTTGATGTCTGGTCACTTCTCCGTTGGTGTCGATAAACGTTGAGTTTTTCCCAATCGTCCGTTGGCGTTTGGTTGTATTGGCTTTTTCCCCAGTAAGGTTCACCTCTCCGTTGGTGTCGATAAACGTTGAGTTTTCCCATTCGTCCGTTGACGTCTGGTTGTATCTCCTGTTCCCCAGTCATCGGTAAATGTCTGGTCGTCTTTGTTTTGGTGTCGGTAAACATCATCTTTCGATGTCGGTAAACATCGAGTCTCATCCCAGTCATCGGTACATGTCTGGTTATTCCCCAGCCAGAAATCCCAAGTAGAGTCGTCGGTAAACGTCCTATCTAGTTTCCAGTTGCAAATATGTTGTTTTCTTTCCCCAGTGAAGTGTTCACCTCTCCGTTGGTGTCGATAAACGTTGAGTTTTTCCCATTCGTCCGTTGACGTTTGGTTGTATCGCTCCCTCTCCCATTAATCCGTTGATGTCTGGTCACCTCTCCGTTGGTGTCGATAAACGTCGAGCTTCTCCCGTTCGTCCGTTGACGTCTGGTCGAGTCTTCCCATTCATTAGTTGATGTCTGGTCACCTCTCCGTTGGTGTCGATAAACGTTGAGTTTTTCCCATTCGTCCGTTGACGTCTGGCTGTATCTTTCCTTTGACAAAAAATCAAAATCCCTAGTAGAGTCGTCGGTAAACGTCCTATCTGGTTACTGTTGCAAATAACCTGTATCATATCCCGCAGAGTGCAAATTTCTACGGTTCTTTGGTATTCAAACCCTGTTTACCTTGAAGGTCTGACAGTCGTTGCTCTCATCCGTTCAGGTTCCCAGTTGATTGAATAGGGGCAGATGTAGCATCTCAAATTTTCACCTCCCATTTGTATATACATTTCATGTTTAGGTCATTAACATTGCATTGTCATTGCATAGTCCACTACAGGTCATTAGTCAGACTGGTTAGGAGATTCAACTATGCAAGCAAGCAAGAGCATTGTCCATGAGATCAAAGCCCTATGGTGGTTCCCATGAGTTCACATGATTCAAGGATCATTTTGAAGTAATTTGGCCAAGTGTTGAAGGCTCAGAATTCATCAGTCCATGTACAAATCATCTGAGGCCCTGAAAAGTCAACAGAAGTCAACTGCCAAGTCAACTATGGATTTGGAGGTGGGAAATGGTTAGTGATGCCTCATTCATGTGCAAACAAGTCTCATTTGACATCTCACACATCAACATTGAAGAATTTGAAGTCAGATCAAGACTTTCCAAAAATAGCAAGTGACCTGTAATTTGAACTTTCCAAAAATGGAAAGGTTTTAGACTAACTTCAACTCAAGATTACATCATCAATAAAGCTTCAAATGAAATTTTGTCCAACATGAAAGTTGAATATCTTTCTCTCCCATTTCCAAAAAGTCCAGGATCATGAATTTCTCATGTGTGGTTGAGGAGATATGGTTCAATCATGGCAAAGTGTGGTTTAAACTTCAAATGAGCATAACTTTCAAACCAAAACTCCAATTTGGGTGGTTCTTTTTGCACTTTGATCCTTGTAACATGTATTTTTCAAGCATACTATCACTTGGCATGAAATCTCATTGCATGATCATTGGTGCATTCATGAAGATTTTTGGGAAAATTTTCATAAACTCATTTTGGTTGAACATATGCATACCAAACCAATTCAAAACCTTGCATGGACTCATTGTGAGAGATTTTAGGCCCAGAATGTGCACTGTTCACGTGCATGGAGGTGCATGAAGTAGAAATTGCATTTTTGCACAAACACCACAAAACTCCCTAATCACATTTGCATTTGCCCTAAACCTTTCTTAAACATGATTAGCATGGAGTATATATGCTTAATCATAACTGTTTTGATCAGAATTAACAATTCTAGATCTAGAATCACCAAAATCTCCAAATTTTTCTCTCACTTTTTTTTCCAAAATTCTTCAAACACAATCACTTTCCATGGATCCATTCATCATCATGAAGGATAATTGAGCACTTTTGGACGTGTGAGCAAGAGAAATCGTGGCTGTATTGTTCATGTTCATAGCTTGGAGCATCCATGGCAGTTGAAGCTGGAGCTGGATTCGTGCATCCTTGAGCCTCATATTCATCATCATTCATCTCAAGAAGCATACTGGAAGAGATTTGAGGCGTAGCAAGGCTTGGAAGCAAGGGAATCCAATTCTGTTCATCAAGAGGTTGGTTTTTCGACCTCCTTAATTCACAAATTCATTATGCCTGTTGTATAGATCTTTGAATGGTGGTAAATCTGAGCTTTGAATGGAGTAATTTGGTGCTGATTTGAGCAAGTTACATGTGATTAAAGTTTTGATGTTGATATTTGATTCCTTCGATCCAAGCATGTTATGGCGTTTTAGTGCAAATTAATCTTGAATCCTTGTTGTATGATGCATGGCGAGTGGATTGATATAAGTTTTACTGATTTCTGGAACATTTTGTTAGATCTGGAAATTTCCAGATGAAGATCTTCATGATCTTCATCGTGTTCATGCATTTCCAGGTTTCCTGCGAATTTAGTTAGGAAACGCATAGGTTACCTACGGATTTAGCCACGAGTTCATGTGGTTTTGCTGCGGATTTTGAATGCCATGCATAGCGCGCCAGGTTAGGGTTAGGTCCAAAACGCTACCGTTTTGATGTAGCGCGCTTTTGTGATTTCAAAAACGCACTTGGTTCGATTCTGGTTGAAGGCATTTCCAAATTGCCTTGCATTTTCACCATTTCCTTCATCATTTCATACCTTGGCTTCATGTTTCCATTTCAATTTTTCTCAAACTTCCAAAATTCACCATAAATTGAAAACTTAACCAAATGATCTCCAATTTTTTGCATTGTGATCCTTATCTTGTCTATTTTCTTTTTGATCATTAATTTCAAAATTGTGCTTGGCTGGATATTTTTTGGTGCTAGAATGTTTGAGTACATGTCCATATTTGACCTTGCCTTGGTTATCATGTTGTGAAATGCTGGTCTTTAATCCAATGAATGTGAAATTTTGTATGCTATAACTAGACACATTGCTTGACATTTTGGTGTTGATTTGGTATTTTTATCACTTGTCATTTCTGTTTTATGGTCATGTTAAGTTGGTGTGACAATTTGTGTCACATCTTTGCTTGTCCAATTTGAATGATGTGTTTGCCATGCCAAATGATATCCAATTGCCCTGATTTTTTGTGTGATGCATGTTATAGATGTTGTGATTGCTCATGAATTTTGTGGGAATTATTTGAACCATTTCTGATTTAATTGAGATTTTTCATTCTGGTTGGTCACATTTGAGCTTTAAAATTGCCTTGAACTTCAATTGATCATGAAATGCTTTTGGTTAATGATATTGATATGAGAACTTTTGGAATGTGTCAAGATGTGTTTGAAGTTGATTCATGTTAAATTTCAAGTTCTGTTTTGAATGTTTGACCTACTTTTGACCATAGGCTTTGACCTAGTGGTTTGGACTCACTGTTTGGATTGTGGATTTCAGGTTAAGGTGCACATTGCCATGATTGGAGTGGCTCACTCATTTGAGTTGTTTAGTTGATTGATGTTGGCTAACATTGAGTTGTTTTGTAGGCTTTGAGAACAAGTTGCCTAAATGGCTTGCACATTGTGAACATTGTCTGTCTGTTTGTTATTGCTTGTTGTTTGTTTGTCTGTACAGTTGAACTGATTAGTTTAGATTTTTCACAGGTACCTAAGTTGCTTTGAGTTCTTTTGAACTTGCTTTTGCTTTGCTTGGTTGCTTAACCACTGAGGTATAATTTCTCTGACTTCATGTAGTCTGGAAGACATGTCCTGTTATGTGGGCAGGCACCTGTCTGAAGCCCTCCTTAAGAGGCAATGCTTGTGAATGTTTAAATTTGTGCCAAGCAGGTAAAGACCTCTTAAGAGGCAATTGGCAGATAAAAGGGATGTGCAATCCATCCCCTGCTATTCAGTTGTGTCATTCACCCTGCTCACACCATTGTGTTGATGCATTGTGGATAATAGCCCAAGATCTTTGTTGTGTCAGTCATATGTGGAGAAGAGTTCCTACATTCTGAACTCCCACACTTTCATTTGTCTGAAGCTCTCCCAGGCCAAGGATAAGAGCTGTGAGGTCTTACCCTCACTTCCCATTTGATCTGCTTCACCCTAACTCTCAATGTTAGGGTTAAGAGCTAACTACACCCGATTCCAGTTGGCTTGTGTTTCACAGCCTAACCTTGTATGAGCCCAATTGTGTGCATATAGTGTGTGTGCTTGCTTTGTGTGCTTGTATGTATTTGCCTGTGCTGTTTAGGATAGCTTGCTTCCTGTGCAAGTTAGAATAGAAACCTCAACATAGGGATCGTATGCATGACAACTTCTAGGCTCGAGTCGTAGTCTCCCTAGTAGTTTGTGTCTCCCTTTGTTTCTGGTTAGGCTAGTCCTTTTTCCCTGTTAAGGGGAACTACGTCGCCCTGATCCTCATACCAGATGAGGTACGTAGGCAGGAGATGAGCTGATCTCTCCGGGCGCCCTTTTTCTTTTTCAACATTTTGTTTTGTTTGTGTGAGTTGTTTCTCCCTTTCTGGTAGGAGTCTGACGTAAGTCCAGCGATTGGCAGTCGGTTTCCTGTGTGGTTTTGTTTGGCGTGCGTTAGCCGATCTACGAGTGCTCTGATTCTTCTCTAGTTAGAGAAGATACGTATGCATAGGATGCGACATCCTAGCGAACACGTTTCCCCTGTCCCGAACTACGTCGACTCTGATGTCTGTGCCTGACAGACTACGTAGGCCCAGGATGCGATATCCTGCCGAGTTAGTTTCTTCTGTCTTTCTTGTGTTTCCTTCCAGCCTTGTGTGGTGGTTGAGCAGTTTTTAGCAATCTTATCCTTCCTTTTGTGTGTGGATCCCGTCGAATATGGTCACTACGTATTGATAGAATGAATGGTTAAATTAAATAAGATTTCATTTATAATTTAATACATTAAGATAAATATAATTTATTTTATTATCACAACTACTAAAATACTTTTATTTTTATTAAACGCTTAAGCTAAAATTGAGTATCACAATTTTTCTCATATATTATATTTGGTTTTCACTCTACATAAAAATCTCAAAAAGTGCAGAGATAATATCCACAAGCACTTTTCTTTGCAAAAGCAATTAACTACCAGTTTTCTTGTTGGAAGTTTCCATACCAAACTACATGCAAAAAAGCACATAACTTTTAAATTATTTCCAAGTAAAATTATTCAAACACCATCTTTTTTATCTTTGATGGTCAAAAAGGGACTAACTACCAAACATGACACTGTAGTCTTATCTATGAACCCGACAAGAAGTTGGAAGTTAGAATTCTGTTGGAAGTCATTATGATAAAGGATCAAAGTCCAAAAGTAAATAAGGAAATTATTTAAAATCACTTTATCAACTTTTCCCTCGTCTCCTCTTAGTAATGCATGCGTAGTTCCGTAATTCAGTTTCTTTAGTTTGAAGGCAACAATACAACTTTTTTTGAGTTCAAACATGAAAAGTGTGTTTAATTCTTTAGTTCCACGCTTAAGGGCTTTTGATCATTTATAAAACCTAATTATAAGGTGATTTTCTTCTTTATTAAAATCGTTAACCAACATATTCAAATCATATTCAATTTTTTTCTTCTATAGGTCAAGTGACAGTGATCTTGAAAAAAAAATCATGGACACGTCAGCTACATTTCGAATCCAATTCTATGATAAATATCGAATTTAGTAATAATAATATCTGTCAAATTGAATTATATCTTAAAAACGATGAAATGTTTACTTTAATATCTTACAATATGTTTTTATACTCTAACGTAGAAAATTTATAAATAAAAAAAAAAGAATAACTCCATTTTAATAAGCTTTCTTTTTATTATTAAATATGAAATCAATAATAGAACGGAATACTCAAACCCGATACACATTACAAGTTTATAAAATTCTACGGACTAAAGCATCAAACGTAATAGTCAAACTTTACCCTATGATTATTTCTAAAAGCTAATCAAAACCAAGACAAGAATTTGATATTAAAAACATCATCATCAATAGAGATAATGACACTGTTGAACATTAATGCATTCCTCATGCACATGACTGAACATCTAGAGCGTAAAAAAATGGTGGGTGTCCGATAACAGACATCTTATAGCAGATGGCCCAACGGATATTAAACAAGGTTTTGATACCATGTTAAGAATTGTGGTTAGCCATAACTCATCCCTATAAAACCGGCTAAAACCAGATTGTAAGGTGATGATTGCCCCCACTTATAAGCACATGTTCAGATCATAAATTATCCGATGTAGAACTCTTAACAGATAATGAGATATATGTTTGGTTAGAAAAAAATGTGTATCTTAATTCAACATATTACTTTTTCTTTTATAGTTAGGATCTAGGTTTTTGGAACTTAGAACCTTCTTATGCTAAATAATTCTCCAACGAGACATGTGTTAGAATATTATTTGATCCGTAATCTGAAGACTCATCTTCAATCATTTTCCTTAATTAGGTGTTTTCTAGGAAAATTCTATTCATTTTTCTAAGGTCTTGGAGTTTTCTCTTCTGAGTCATTTGTCTTTGAGTTGTCAAGGACTATTGATATCTTAGCTTTGATCCAACGATATTTTACTTCTAGAAATTAAACTAGATTTCTTCATTATGGATCTTCACTCTTATTAGACCGTCGTCTTAAGTGAAAATATTACTCGTTAAAATTATAAAACATAAATTTATTTTAAAGTATTTGTTCCATTTCAAAACCAGAAATGTGAGGAGTTGCGAAAGCTTCGGCGAAGGTGAACTTCTAGTATGACGGAGCGGGTGTGTAGCTCCAAGGTTAGAACTCTGACGCTAAGTCAGTGTGTGAATAATGAGAAAGTATTCAAATTGTGTTTGAAACTTGTTACTCGAAATAATGCAATTTCCTATATATCAAGGAGAGGAATAACTGCCTCGCTATATTTCAGGCGTGAAAAGCGAAAGACCGTTGGATCTTCCTTGGGCATGGATATCCTGTAGTCGGGTATACGATATTCCAGTGGTTATGAGAATATTCTACAAGTCGAATAGTGACAAACCGATACATTTTGGACAGACATATTCCGCCTCATTGTGGTCGGATAAACGAAGGTGTGGCCGAATAAAGGGAGATATGCCTGACCCAGAACATTTGCCCCCAAGACTTACGGGGGCTCCTAGGGGACTGGGAAGTCTTTAGTAGCTTTGGCCGATAATATTGAAGACTTTCCCTCGGTTAATTTTGAAAATTTAAATGTTTGAAGTACTTTGTAGAAACAATGAGTTCATTAAATGTTTTCCTTGTCGTCGATTCATTGTCTCCCTTACTTCCAAGCACAACACCTTAGGCACATGGGTTAAGAATCGATTACCCTACATAGGGAACTCGAGTGTTTCTCTATTCTCGTGTGGATTGATCGGACAAAAATCATGTTACTCTTGAATTGCTTGATCTGGACTGTTGATCCCTATTTTTTCTTTCCCTATAAGAGTTTTAGGCATGCTTTAAAATTTCTTTTTGTGTCGTTACCACATACTCATCTATTTTTTATGTATCAACATGATATTCTTAGTGAATCCCCGGTCTTTGCTCGACCCACTAGTTTGATGGTGGATATCGCATTGGAAGACTATTCTTGGGTTTAGTCGAAGTATTTAATCCACCAATTTATTTTTGTTCAAGGGAAAGAAATGTCATTTGGTCCTTTAGAAATAGAGGTTTCTTCCTATTGGACGAAAGAATTATATTTCACCACTTTGAAGGTGTTCTATTCCTTTTTATGCCTGAATTTTTTTAGGATTTTGGTGTTCGTCTTCCGCTAACTTTTTTTTAGAAATAGGTTCTAAATCACCTCCGAGTTTCCCCTTCATAAGTCCATCCTTATGCATGAGATTTTGTCTGAGTATTCTAATACTTGTATGAGTACTAGGGGAAGATAGGTTTAGCTTTTCGAGATATTTTATTTCATCTTTTTGAAGTATGTCTCACCTCGAAGGGTGTTATTGGTCATGGGCGTTTTTCCCTTCATTGTGTTTAAAACCGCATCTTCACGTTTTACTTTGATAGTTAGAGTTTTTTTAAACCTAATTAATTACTGGCTAAGCCAGTTTCTCCTCTTGCTCATGATGAGTTTTGTGTTGTTCCCTCTATTCCTGATGGGCAAATTAGCTGCACAGAATGACAATGACGATTATGGTCTCAAAAACATTTCTCCGAAGCTCTTAATGAGGTTGACAGAGATATAAAGGTGGTTATGGTTTTGTTTTCTGATGATATGATACCTTGCAAGGAAGTGGCGAAGGATGATTCTGTGGAGAGACGGAGAAAGGTGTTTGGTAAGTTGTTTATATCTTTATTTTATGGACATACATAATTGTTTAGTATTTACTTCTTTACCTTTATTCCTTTTTTTTCAGATAAATACAAGAAGAATATGACCTAGTTCGAGTCTGAGGTTACCCATATTGCACCGGCCCCTTTTGAGGATATGCCTAAAAAGAAACGTGTTAGAACCATTGTAGTTACTCCCAATAAAGATCGGGTAAAAAGGATAAAGCGAGTTAAAGTTGACCATGTGACTGAAACCATTGGGTCAGAAGGTGTTCCTCTTTGTTTGCCTTATCGCTTGATTAGCTATGGCTTTCCATACTCTAGCAAAGTGAACAATCTTGTTCCTGTCGGGGATTATACTTTTGTTGGTCAACTTTCTCCTTCTTCTCTACTTGATTTGGTAAAGGAGATATCCATCTACATGATGAGGGCATTGTCTCTTCTTAACCAGATATTTGTTGATCCTGAAAAGTTTATACTGCCTTCTATTCTTCCCCAAGAGGTGTTGTTGTTAAAGACTTGATGTGATATTATTGAAGCGAATAAAAAGGCTATTAAGAAAGAACGTCTAGACATGTAGGGTCGTGTAGAGTATGGATCCATCATGTCTGGAGAAAAGCGCCCCCATGGTTCCCTGGATGATTTATATGGGAAAATGGAAGATCTTGAGGATCGACTTAGGCTAATTGAAGAATATGTTTATCGGGGTAAACTTGAGGTGTAAGTTGGGTCCTTTCGCATCTAGGGTGTTGCGAAAAAGCTGGCCAGATAGGAGGAAAGCATGGCATTAAAAGAATAAACTCTTCGAGGTCAATGGACTCCATTAGGTGTCCAATCCTGATATGAATCTCTTGAAAAAAAGATGCCTGCCGAAATGTCCTGTACAAATTAGAATCCTTTCCCTAAAGTTTTTTGCCTACTGTGCTTCCTTCCGACTTCTTTAGTTATTTTATAATCTATTAATTTGTCAAGTATCTGCATGTATAATGTTATTTATGGTTGTTTTGTATTTTTATATACCTTGTTGTATTTAGCATTTTGATTGCATGCACTTTATCTTCATTTTATCCCTGCCTGGAGAGATGCAGTCATGCCTCCACATTTGTATTACGCTCAGTGTCATAGAGACTATGGGTGGAAAACGGGCACGCCCTCCCCGTTTAGGCCCGCCCCGCAAAAACCCGAAAAAAACGGGGCGGGGCAGGGCGGTCATAGTTGAGGATGTGGGCCTAAAACTTAGACCCGCCCCGCAAAAAAGTGAGGGCGGGGCGGGGAAAGCCCGCGGGCACTGTACTCTTTAAGCCTAAAAATGCAAAAATTCATGTAAATAAACGTGCCCGCAAAAGCCCGCGAAAAAAATGGTGCAGGGCGGGGCGGACACATTTGAGGGTGGGGGCCTAAATCCTTAGCCCGCCCCGCACAAAAGTGCGGGCAAAACAGGCATGCCCAGCAGGCCGAGCCCGTTTTGCCACCCCTAATAGAGACTATACTCAACAAAGAGTAAAGGACCCTTGTCCCTATCCTCGAGGTATGACTCAGATCGAGGTGAACATCTCTAGCCTCCACCATTCATGTCCCTTGGATTGGCTAGATTTGAAGAAGGGTGTGCCAGCTATGCGTATACACATGTATTTCTCTGACATAAGGTATTTAAATGTTGTATTCATACATGCAAAGAATCTCTGATAGTACCCCCTAGAAGAGTTAGTTATTGTAGTCTGACATACAAAGCGTCATCGGCAGTTCCCTTGGATTATGAAGGCACGCTTGGTGCTGAGGGGTTTTGATTGCTTTAGTCAGGCGTGCAAAGAATATCTAAAAGCACCACTGAAAAAAAATAAACAGATAAAAAAATAATAGAGAAGGATTTTATATAAGCATTTGTCAGTCTCATATCGTCAAGGTTATACAAATAAAATAATTGGACTTTATTTTTTAACTATAATTCCGTTTGTGTTAAGTTATGTTCCATGTCCTCGGTGTCTACTCTTCTTCTAGGGATTCTAATTGATATAATCCTCGTCTGGTGCTTTATTTTACCCTATAAGGTCCTTTCCAGTTTGTTTCTAGTTTCCCATCGCGAGCATTTTTTCCTCTGATGTCTGCCCTTCATAATACACGATTTCCCGACTGAAATTCTTTATGCCTTACATGGCGGTTGTGTTTGGCACCCATAGTTTGTTAGACGATGGCGCTTGTGAGGGAAGCTGAAAATATCTTTTCTTAGAATAAATTCACCTATTCTCTGAGGGTGGATCAATTTGTTTCTTTGGGAAGGTGATTAGTTGTTTTGCATCATGGATCTGAGAGATAACTAATTGAGAATATGTTTAACTTGAGGTGTTATGCCCCCATTTCCTCGGCTAATGATATTCCCGCAATGGCTGCCTCATATTCTTCCTGATTGTTGGTATTCAAAAATTCGAATCATAGTGAAACTTCTATCATGAGCCCACACTCCTGTGAAAACCACCCAAGTATTTTCTAACGTCGAGGGTGTTGTGGTCATCTCAGTTAGGAAGTTGGAAAATAGTTAAGCTTTTAGTGCCTTCATAGATTCAAAAGAGATTTCAAATTCGGATAATTCAATTGACCATTTTTCCAGTCTCCCTGCCAAGTTTGGTTGGTAAAGCACTTGTCTGAATGGTAAATCTATTTGTGCCATGAAATATCTCTTGAGATTTCGTGATGCTACTATCACGGCTTAAGCAACTTTCTCTATTTTTTGATACCGTGTATTTGCTCTGGCTAGGGCTTTTGATACGAAATATATTGGACTTTGCCAACATTTGTTTCTCTTATGAGGATAATGCTCACCACCTCATCGGTAACTACTAGGCAGAGATACAACATCTCTTCTTAGGAAGGTCTAGTGAGTACTAGTTGGGTAGCTATGATCCTTTTCAAGGATTCTAACACGTCGTTAAATTCGGCGTTCCACTCGAACTCTGTTTGCTTCCTCAACAACTTGTAAAAGGGTAGTTCTTGTTTGATGAATCTTGAAATGAACATATTTAGGGCAGTCAACATTCCCTTTAGTTTTTGGATATTCTTGTTGGAAGTTGGGGCTTTCATTTAGATAACCACTTCACACTTGTTAGAATTGTCTTCAATTCCTCGTTCTGTCAAATTGAAACCTACAAATTTACCATCCCTTACGAAGAAAGTGCATTTCTCAGGGTTAAGCCTCATGTTATATTGTCGGACCCTTTTAAAACCAAGTTAAGATGGTAAGATTAGAAGGTATTCACGTTGGACTTCATTATCATAACGTGCATGTATTCTTCTAGGGTTTCTCCTATTTCTTCCCGGAAGATCTTATTCATCATCCTCGGGTATGTTGCCCCGATGTTATTTACCCTGAACGACATGACATTGTAATAATAGTTAGCTTACTTGGTCATGAACTTATTTTTTAATAGATTGGGTCCGGACATTGGTAATTGGTTGTATCCGAAGTATGTGTCCATGAAGGAAAGCAGTTGGTAACTTGCTGAATTATCGACAAGTTGGTTGATGCTCGGGAGTGGATATGAAACTTTCAGACATGTTGGATTGAGGTTAGTATAATCGACACACATCATCTGTAAGGGCAAACTGTCATACAACATACGATCATAGGTTTCGATGATGACAAATGACCACCATGGATGAATCGGCATTGTCGATTCCACCTCTACAAAACAAATGCAACATATCACCTATCATATCCTTTTCTATGCTCATCCAAACTGTTATATTTCATACAACATATGTGGATAAAATGTGGTCATGACAAAATGCATGAAAACCACAAAAATATGAATTTTTGCAGATTTGCAAGGTTTGAGTCGACCGCAGGGGTCAGCGTATAACATAGTACATTTCCCACGGGTCGGTGCATAACATAGTGCATTCCCCACGGGTCAGCGCACAAAAGGCTTGAGTCGACCGTAGGGGTCAGCACATGAACCACGGGTCAGCGCACGCCGACCTATGGTCGACGCATACTGTTGTGCTTTTCAGACTGTCCAAAACTGCAGGCTATGAGTCGACGAATAGACCTGCTATGGTCGACCGTTCATGCGCAAATTCAGTTTTTAAGTATTTCCCACTCTGTTTGAAAAGCTGTAAAGTGGGTTGGTTGGTTTGTTACTATAAATAGAAGTTTAGTTACTTGTTTCAACCAACATTTTTGATAATTTGATTCAAGTGTTCAAAGAACAAGAAAAAGTGAAATAGGTGTCCAAGATTCTTCATTTTCATCTTCAACATCTCACAACACATCAACTACACACAACCATTTTTGAAGTGCTTTGTGATTGGTTAAAGGTGATAACGTTCGAAGCCGAGATTGGGGAATCCGGTTCGGGTTGAAGCTTGCGACAGGTTTTTTCTTGAATAAAACCTTTAGGGTTTTGTCCTCCAAGACTGGTTTGATTTTGGGGGTTTTTGGACGAATTTCTTCATCAATTTTCAGCTGAGCGAAGGTGATTGAGAAGAGGAAGTCTTCATCAATCTAGTAGCGGATTCAATGATATTGAAGGGAAGATTTCGGGTTCGATTTGTTGTAGTTGAGATCAGCCGGGCCGAGGGTTTGAAGAACTGAGGGTTATTCAACAAAGGGGCTGGAATCGGAGGTCTATCAACAACAATCGAAGGACTTGATTCACCTTGAATCAAGGAACAAGGAGTGAAAGCAACATTCAACGTCTTGAGAATTCTGTTGTATATTTTCTTTGCAATCCTTGTATAAACGGTTATACTCAACAGGTGATATCTATTAAAGCAATCTCAATTCTCGTTTTAGAATTGAGGGCAGACGTACCCCGAAGCGATGACGACGGGGGAACTGCCTCATCAAATCTTTGCCTTCTCTATTTTTCAGCATATTTGTTTTTCGCTTAAAAATTAAGTGATTTTTGTATAAGCACTTTTATCAAACCTTGATATTAATTGAGTAAGAAGTTAAAACTCTGTTTTTGAATCCAAAGTACAATAGGATATTGTACTAGACTAATTGGAATCACTTACTCAACATAAATATCACTTGGAGTGTTTTTGCACACCAAGTGTTTGATAATTTGCCTAAACCAAAATTATCTTAGTTGTGTATCTAGTTCGGTTTGCTCTTTGAATCATTGGAACTAGGAATCCTAGCTAGTGAAACAAATCATTGATAGTGTGACTAGTGTAGTGATTCTTATTCTACATTATCTCTAATCCATAGGCTTGACGCATATCCGGTTTTCCAATAACAGTTCGTTTTAGACTATATTTTCCTCGGCCGCTTCCGCACTTAAAACAAATTTTCTAAACCAATTTTTAATTGGTAGCGCCGACTCAAATTTTAATTGGGATCTATTCAACCCTCCCCCCCCCTTTCTAGATCCGTGCCATAGTCTAACATCATCCATTTTCCCGATGCCTTCTTGACCAAAACCATGTTAGATAGCCATTCAGGGTACTTTATTTATGAGATAAACTTGGCATCTAAAAGACCTCTCATTGTGTTCTCAGTGGCCTCATATTTTTTAGGGGACTATTTTCTCCGTCGTTGGGATATGTTTCAAGAACTACCATCCATGTTAAAATGATGGCAACTTACTCGGGGATCTATGTCGGGCATCTCGTGCAGAGAGATAGCAAAGAGGTCGACATTCTCTTGGAGACATTTGATTAACATGGACCTTACTTCCCGAGAGAGTATGGTCCCGATCTTAACTGACTGGCCAAATTATCTCCTTGTTGCATGATTTTTAATTTTCCATCTGGGTTAGGTCTAATTTCTCCTTCCCGTGTGTCGAGGTCGAGCTTGTCGCTATTCTTTGATGTCGATGCTAGAATGACTTTGCAGATTACCTTCTTTATTCTCCTAGCTTCTTGTAAAACCACCTTTACAGTGATTGGTATTCCCTCATCGTCGTGATAAGTTATCTTCAAATGGACTACGAAAGCAATTGTGTCCAATTAAGCCAAGAATGACATCCCTATGATGCATTTGAAGGTGTTTATGCATTGTACCACGAGGATCGAGAGAGTTATAATTATATGGCTTGTTCCTTCTCCAATTGATAGCGTCAGAACGAATGCTCCACAAGGATGGGTGATTAAATCATTGATGGCTAACAAACCCTCCATGGAGAATAGACTCAGATATATCTACTGAAAGTCCAACGGTTCTAACGCATATTCATAAAGGGCGTTACAAGAACATCCATCATCAACTAAGAATCATGTTAGGGTTAGATCAACGATACCAACCTCGATAATTAAAGGTAAATTAGAGTTTGTGATTATGTCGATCTTTTCACTATCTAGGAATCCTAACTCTGATCTATCAATTTGTTGAACTCTTGAGTCAACGTCTAGTAAGAGACAATCTGAGAATGAAAAATCATTCGACAAGGTGACGTTTCAGAATGCGTCAATTAATGATGATTCATGAAAGACCAGATCCGAAGCGGAGCCAGGTTCTTCAATCACCTTCTTCAATGTTACTACTCGTGCTCTATTGGTTTATGGTATAGATCTTTCTTGAAGTAAAAAATGAGTTATTCTTGATGAAACACGCGGGAACCGAAATTTGATTCTCACAGATGGCGTCAATGTTCTGTTTCAGAACTAGAAATGTAAAGAGTTGTGGAGGCTACGAGGGAGGAGAGCTCCCGATACGACAGAGTGGGGGTGTACCTGTAATGCTAACACTCCGAGCTCCAATCAGTATGTGAATAATGAGAAAGTATTCAAATTGTGTTTGAAACTTGTTATCTGAAATGACGCCATTTCCTATATATAGGGGAGAGGTACAACTGCTTCGCTATATTTCAGGCATGAAGAGCAAAAGAAAATTAGATCAACCTTGGGCATGCATCTCATGTAGTCGAGTATACGATATTTCAGTGGTTAGGATAGCATTCTAGAAGTCGATTAGTGACAAATCGATACATTTGGACCTGACACGTTCCTCCTTAAGATGGCTGGATCAACTGAGGTGTGGCCGAATCAAAGAAGATATTCCTGACCCAAAATAATATTCAATTTAATAACATCAATATTATCGGTTAAGCTATCTGATTAATTAAATTATACTGACAGAATCAAAAAATGATCTTAGTAAATATAAAAAAAAAAATTCAAATATAATATTCATAAAAAATACAAACAGGCTTAGAAGCACCACAATAATAAATATGAGTAGTTCTTATAAAAACAAAAGATAAAAAAAAAAAAAAATCTTATAAAAACAAAAATCGAAAAGAAAAAGGAAATTTAATAAAGTCGTATCATAACGAAAAAGTTTTAAGTCGTTTTCATTGTATTTTATATTAAAATTTTGAAAACTTAAAATGAAATGAATGGCAATTTTGTAATAAACACAAAAGATTATTATTTATTGATATATTGAGAAAAACAAAGAACTTTTACTTTTCGGTTGACGATATTGGATTTGATCACATACATTGACTGTTACATGACGATACATTCAAATTTCAACGTGGTCGGTATGTCTTAGGGGGCAACGGATTTTATGGAACTAAATTAAATAATTTTTAAGTGCAAAATAGTACAAAGTGCGACTTAAACATGATTTGAAGTAGTTTAACAAAAATAACTCAATCTCTTAAAAATATTGTTACTAAACAACTTTGTTTTGATCATATGAGCTTATAGATTATATTCACTGTTAGCTTAAAAGTTTGACTAGCCCTTGATTGATCATTAATTATCGGTTATCTATTACTCTTTTTTATTGAATAAAGTTAGAGTCTATAGTACTTAAAAATGGTTCAAAATTATACGAGTTGATTATGAAATTTTGATACGTAGATAACAAATATCGTATACGATGACACGACACCAGAATCAGGATATGCCACATCAAAAATAATTATAGTGTTAAAGTAAAAAATAGAATTAAATAATATAGGTCAATTGTTAACACAGATCGGTGCAATGTCACCTACATCTGGAAGCATCCACGTCAGGAAATAATAGTATTAGTTTGAAGTTCTAAATAACCTCTGATATTACAAACTTCTCACATAATCACTACCCTTGGAATTTCTATCTAAGACTCTCCTAGATATGAGACTCATCTCACTTCCCTTCAATCACACAACACTAATAACAACTTCTAACAATAAACAGAAGACACTCTTCCAATGAAACATAATCTACTTTTACTTAAAAGTTTACGAGTGATTCACAATTAAAACTCGAAAACATAGTCCAATTCAAGCATCTAAGTGATACAAGAATGACTCACAAATAACAATGAACAAATAAAACCCTAACAAAGACTATCTCATACGTAGCTTCATTGTCTTCTTAGGTTTAGAGTCGTCCTTTAAATAGCCTCAGAATAGTCTAGGCTCCGGGCTAATTAATCAGCAGATTCAAATCAAATCAAATCAAATATGATCAAATCAAATATGATGTCTCCTTAAATATTTTGACATTTGCACAATCTTCTGCATAATCAAATCAAATTTAATGTCTCCTTAAATATTTTTACAACCAATCTTAGGAAGCATTGCACAACTGGAACCGATCTTTGATCTTCTAAAATAAACACTTTGAATCGCAGAATGCGTGAATCAAATCAACAATGAATCTTCACTAATCTCACGCTAAAAAATAGATCTTTCAAGAATGTAAAACTTCAGCACGCCATGATGTCGTACAAGCATGTCAAGACATCTTGCCATTTCACTTGTTTTAACAAAATGCTGTCAATCATAAAACACATAACCTAACAATCTCCCCTTTAACAAATTTTGGCTAAAACAACCTTTGCAAAACAAATTTTGAAAAAAAAAACTTGAAACTTCTCCAGGATACATCAAATGGATATGCAGCAGAAAAAGATAAAACCCGCCTCACAGAGAATGTCACATCAGAGAGAAATGCTCTCACACAACACAAATTTTCTGCCGAGAAAAAATAAATTCTCATTGTCAGGATGTAAAGACATTTGGTATGACTTCATAGCAGCACACATGGACTATTACTGAGTAAGCAAGTCATCATATGCTCCCCCTAAATTGCAGAACAGAGGAAAGAACTACTCCCCGTCAAGAAGGAAAAGGCAAAAGAGAGCAAAAATACCAAACACACACCATTACTCCCCCTTTTTAGCAAAAAATTATCAAACATAGGAAAGACATTCATTAGGAGTAGAGAAATATCAGATGTATCAAATCATATTACAGACCAAAAAGCAAAAAAAAGGCACACATGGTGCACAAAATATCAAGGGCACAACCCACACAAAACAAATACTTAAGCAACAATCAAAACATATCAGATGTCAGAACTAGAACTCGTTTCTTCATCAGTAGCAACATCTGCATCAACATTCTCATCCTCCTCATTTTCTTCTTCCACGTCACCAACCACATTACCATCAATACCCTCCTCAGTTAAAGCTTTGATCAATCCTTCCAGTCTGATTTTCTTTTCAGTGCAAGTTTTGATGGTTTCAACCAAAACCATGCAGTTATTTTTCAGTTCATTAATTATTCCATCCTTTGAGGTTGAGCTGGATGTTTCCTTGCTCGATGTCATGAAAATGTTTGGGACATTTATCCCTGTAAATATCACATAATGCAAAGAAAGAGGAAATTCTCTCTTGTAGGCAGCATCTGAGATGATTAAAATACTAGGGTTCTGACTCAAAATCACACCACAAATTAAGGAGGAAAATTTTATAGGTATCTTCACAACAAAAGAGGTAGCATGCTTCATGGTTTGGTTAAAGACATAGGACCCAAGGTCAAACTTGGTTTTGGTCCCTGCAATGTAAATGAACTTACCCAACCCTGTAGCTATATTGGAAGCATGATTTATTGGAACCCAATTAGCAGCTCAAATTCTATGAAGTACTACATACTTCACACTTAAGAAACCAACTGACAACTTCCCTTTTCTTGGCCATTCCTTTACCTGTTTTGTAGTGATTTCCTTGCAAATGACATTATCAGATACCTCACTCTAGCTTGTTCTTGCTATGTTGAATAGGATTCCTGGATATATTGATTGCACTCAGATTGTCAGAATATAATGTCATGACATCCTGCTTGAAATTATATACCTTTAGCTTTTTTTCCATCCAAATCAATTGAGAGTAACTACTCCCTGCAGCAATATACCCAGCCTTAGCAATAGACAATGACACACAGTTTTGCTTCTTGTTGAACCAAGATATAAGATTATCCCCCAAGAAGAAACATCCTCTAGAAGTACTTTTTATGTCATCAGCATTACAAGCATGGAATTAGAACTATGAGAATACAACATGCCATACTCACTAGTACCATTAACGTATTTCAATATCCTCTTCACTTGAGTAATGTGACTGATTTTAGGTTTAGCCTGATATCTAGCACATACTCCTATAACAAAACTGGTGTATGGTATGCTAGCTATAAGATACAAAAGACTACCAATCATACTCTTGTACAAACTTTGATCCACATCAACACTTTTTTCATCCTTAGTTAATTTCAAGTGAGTTTTTGCAGGTGTCCTTTTGTGACTAGCACTTTCTAGGCCAAACTTCACTATATTCTTAGCATACTTGCTTTGAGAAATGAGGATAATATCATCCATTTGTTTAACTTGAAGACCAAGAAAATAGGTAAATTCACCAATAAGACTCATCTCAAATTCAGATTGCATCTTCTTGACCAAATTTTGGACCATTTGATTCGACATCCCTCCAAACACATAATCATCAACATATATTTGAGCTATCATAAGTTTACCATGCTCTTCTTTAACGAACAACATTTTGTCTGTTCCCCCTTTCCTGTAGCCATTGTTGACAAGAAACTCATTTAACCTTTCATACCAAGCTCTAGGTGCTTGCTTCAATCCATAAAGATTTTTCCTTAGTTTGTAAACATGATCTGGAAAACTAGGATCTATGAACCCTTTAGGTTGTTCAACATACACTTCTTTATTCAAGTACCCATTCAAGAAGTCACTTTTCACATCCATGTGAAATAGCTTGAATTTTAGCATACATGCCACTCCTAAGAGCAATCTTATGGATTCAAGACGAGCAACGGGTGCAAAAGTTTCATCAAAATCAACCCCTTCAATTTGAGTGTATCCTTGAGCAACAAGCCTAGCCTTGTTTCTAGTCACAATTCCATTTTCATCAGATTTGTTCTTGTAAATCCATTTTGTGCCAATAACATTCATCCTTTCAGGCCTAGGAGCTAGGTCCCACACTTCATTCCTTTTGAACTACCCTAGTTCTTCTTGCATAACATTGATCCAGAGTTCATCAGTCAAGGCCTCCTTCATATTTTTAGGTTCCAACTTTGAGACAAAAGTAAGCATTGAATACCAAATCTTTGGATCTAGTGGTGATCCCTTCATTAAGATTTCCAATAATAAGTTCCTTTGGATGATCTTTTTGAATTTTGATAGAGGGACCTTTGTTGGCTTGAGGGTTATCTGATTCAGTCCTTGTTGGCTCAATGTCTTCCATATTTTCTAAAGCATCAGTCTGCTGAGATAATGTTCCAACATCTTCATCGACATCAGTCCCTTTCACAATAATTTAATCATCAACCATAACATTAATGAATTCCATCATGACCTTGTTTTTGGAGTTAAATACCATGTAAGCTTTGTTGTTTGTAGAGTAACCAAGAAATATCCCTTCATCACTTTTGGGCTCCATTTTTCTCCTATGTTCACGATCATCCAGACTGTAGCATTTACTCCCAAACACATGAAAATATTTAATAGTAGGTTTCATTCCTTTCCATAATTCATAGAGAGTATATGAAGTACCAGCTCTCAGAGTAACACGATTGTGGATATAACAAGCAGTGTTCATTGCTTCATCCCAAAAATGATAATGAAGATTTTTTTTGCATGAAGCGTGACTCTAGCTGATTCTTGTACGGTTCTATTCATGCGTTCTACAACTCCATTTTGTTGTTTTGTGATGGGAGATGAGAATTCGTGACCAATACCTTTAGAAGAACAAAATTTAGAGAAATTGTCATTTTTAAATTCCTTCCCAAGGTCACTTCTGATTCTAACAATCACACTTTCCTTTTCTCTTTGAAGACGTTGACAGAGGTCTTTGAATACCTCAAAAGTGTCTGATTTTTATTTGATAAAATTCACCCAAGTAAACCTTGAAAAATCATCAGCAACTACATAGACACACCTCTTTCAACTTGCATAGGCCCCATTAAGTCCATATGAAGAAATTCTAAAACTTTGGAAGTAGTCTCATGTTGGAACTTCAGGTGTGACATCTTGGTTTACTTCCTAATTAGACACTCACCATCGACTTTACCCTTCTCACTTTTGAGTTTTGGTAGACCTATGGTAGCTTCTTAAGACATAATCTTATTCATATCTTTGAGATTCAGACATCCAAGCTTCTGGTGCTACAACTTGACTTCATCTTCCCTAGACATTAAACATGTGGAAGAATAAGTAGTTTCTTGTGGCACCCATAAATAACAATTGTCTTTAGACCTAACTCCCCTCATAAGAACTTCATTCTTCTCATTGGTGACCAAACATTCTAACTTGGTAAAATTGACTTTTAGACCTTGATCATATAACTGACTAATGTTGATCAGATTAGCAGTCAATCCTTTTACAAGAAGAACATCATCAAGTCTAGGAAGTCCAGTACACACTAACTTTCCCATCCCTTTAATTTCACATTTACCTCCATCACCAAAAGTGACAAAACTGATGGAATAAGACTTAATGTCCACTAAATACTTCTTGACCCTTGTCATATCTCTAGAGGAGGCTCTAAAAGAATTATGGACTATAAAACTAGTATTAAAAGCCTTATGTTTCCACTCCTTTCTCATTACTTGATTAGCCCTAGGTTGTGTTGGATGTTTTGGATGACCGTATAATTTATAATAGAAAGGATTTATATGAACATATTTACCATAATAATGACATTTCCTACACAAGAACTTGGCTTTAGTTTGAGTTTCCTGATGTCTGAAAGGATGTTGTAACATTTGGTCGGACATCACGGACTCATATTTCCTTTCTAGAGGAATAAACTTTGTCACAGGGGTTTTTCCTTTAAGAGATTGGTAATCAAAACCTATACCTTTTAAGTTTCCAGTCCCTTTTCCAACTTGAATAATTCCATCTAACATATCAGACCCATTATTTAACCATCTTACTGATTTGGTTATGTTTTCAAGTTTAGAATTCAATAGGGTTACCTAATTTTTAAGATTAGTGACAGTAGATGAAAGTTTCTCTTTTTCAAGTCGTAGTTGAGTTATGATTCTCTTATGCTCTTCTCATGTCTTGCACACCTCTTCACTTATGACACAAAGCACTTTGTAGGAAGCAACAAATTCTTCATAAGGGACATCCTTATTACATGAATCTTCATCAGATTCATATCTACCAGTGAAAGTTGTAATATGCTTAGCAGTTTCATCATCAGTTTCACCTTCAAAATCATCAGACCAAGAAATAGACTAGCCCTTCTTTTGTTTTATGAGATACGTGGGACATTCTGATTTAATGTGACAAAAACCCTCACATTCATGAAACTAGATACCTTTTCCTTGATTGGGCTTTTCCTATGTTATTGCTTTTCACTGAGAATCACTATTCTTACTGATGTCGAATGACATGTTCTTGACATTAGGTCTTGACTTCCTATCCATTTTCTTCAACACCTTATTTTATTACCTCCCAAGAAGCACAATGACATTAGAAATTCCTTAATCAGTCCCCAAGTCACATTGATCCTCTTCATCCTCAGTGTTGGAGATAAAAGTTATGCTCTTATTCTTCTTTTCAGATCTATCACTGATAGCCAATTCACAAGTTTGAAGTGATCCAATAAGCTCCTCCACTTTCATGTTGCAGATGTCTTTCACTTCTTCAATAGTTGTGACCTTCATGTCAAACTTCTTAGGCAAAAACCTCAGGATTTTTCTAACAAGCTTCTCCTCTAATATCTTCCCTCCTAAGGCACTAGATGATTTGGCAATATCAAGAATATTCATGTGAAAATCACGAATACACTCATCATCTTTCATCCTGAGATCCTCAAATTTTATGGTGAGAAATTGAATTCTTGACATTTTTACTTTTGATGTGCCTTCATGAGTGGTTTTGAGGATTTCCCATGCATCTTTGGCCACAACACAAGTATTTATTAACCTGAATATATTTTTGTCAACTCCATTAAACAAGGCATTCAAAGCTTTGGAGTTTCTAGGAGAAAGTTCATCTTCTTCCTTTGACCAGTCCTCTCCAGGCTTCAAATTAGTTGTGTCTTTCTCATCTTTGTCACGCACCACGGGATGTTCCCAACCTATGATAACTTCTTTCCAGGTTCTTCTATCCATAGATTTTAGAAAAACCATCATACATACCTTCTAGTAATCACAGTTGGTACCATCATGAATAGGTGGTCTATTGACAAATCCTCCTTCCTTGTCCGCATTACCAGAAAATATCTCCCTGGAACTGACCCAAAATAGAACAAGGTGCCTTCTCTGATGCCAATTAAAATTATGGTATGCAAATGACAGATGTTGTATACGATGTCACGACACCAGGATCAGGACATGTCACACCATAAATAATTACAGTGTTAAATTAAAAAACAGGAAGTAAATAACATAGGTCAATTGTTAACCCAGTTTGGTGCAACGTAACCTACACCTGAGGGCATCCAAGCCAGGAAGGAAATCTACTATAGTAGTATTAGTTTGAAGTTCTAAACAACCTCTGGTTTTACAAACTTCTCACCTAATCACTACACTTGGAATTTCTATCTAAGACTCTCCTAGATATGAGACCTGACTTCCCTTCAATCTAACAATAATGATAACAACTTCTAACAATAAATAGAAGACACACTTCCAATGAAACAAAATCCACTCTTGCTTAAAAGCTTATGAGTGATTCATAATTACAACTCAAAAAGTCAGTCCAATTCAAGCATCTAAGTGATACAAGAATGACTCACAAATAACAATGAACAAACTAAACCCTAAAAAAGACTATCTCATGCGCAACTTCATTGTCTTCATACGTTTAGATATGTCCTTTAATTAGCCCCATAATAGCATGGGTTTCGGGCTAATCAATCAGTAGATCAAAATTAAATCCAATCAAATCTGCTGTCTCCTTAAATGTTATGACATCTGCACAATCCTCTTCAGAATCAAATCAAATTTAATGTCTCCTTAAATGTTTTGACAACCATTGTTAGGAAACATTGCACAGTTGGAACTGATCGTTGATCGTCTAAAGTAATCACTTTGAACCACAGAATGCGTGAATCAAATTAATAATGAATCTTCACCAATCTCACGCTAAAAAAACAGATCTTCCAAGAGTGTAAAGCTTTAGCACGCCACGATGTCGTACAAGCATATCATGACATCTTGTCCAACATCTTTCTATTTAAATTGTTTTAACAAAATGATGCCAATCACAAAACACACAACCTAACAAATTGATATATAAAGCTAGAATTTTTTAATCAAATATTTCGTCCCTACAACCTCATATTTAAGGAACTCTATATTTTAAAAATGTTTAGTTCAAGCATTTCATCTTTATAAGTCTTATGTTTTGAAAAATGTGTAATTTTAAAGTTTCTTATTGATGAACTCTGCCTCTAAAATCCTAATGCATGAGTGCCAAAATCTTTAACTTAAATACTTTTCCCCTATAAGTCTTGTGTCAGGAGACTGTGTACTAATATATTCATAATATCATAAATCTACTTAGTACTAGTCAACCTCGACCCTCTAAATGTAAAGCTCATTATGACCCTTGAGAGTACTGAAAAAGGTATGGGTGAACTCAAGCCAATCTTAAGTAGGAATGACGAAGCTAGCTATTATGAAAAAGGGAAAGCTCGTCCATCCATAAGCATGCGTCGACCTTGGGTCATACAAGTAGTTCAACCTTACTGACTCATTGATGGTTCATTAAATGGTTTCAATGATATACTTTAAAACACCTAGACATAAAACTTAATGAGAAGTTCATGAAAATGATAACATTATGGTCATGTTAGGACAAGAAGAAAAGGCCATTAAAGAAACATAAAGACCAATTATCATCAGAAGAGAGAAGAGACTTATACACACTCATACACGCACACACACGCACACACATACACTCTCAAGAGACATAGAGATATCTAACTTAATCACAAATCACTTATAATGAGATTTTACTAGTTCTACAACTAGTGAAGTTACATATGATGTACTTTTCACAAGTACAATATCACTAGTATTATTAATGTTTAAAATTTAGATGTTGATCAAATATTATCAGTTCATTATTGGACCATTATGTCCCTTATTAACTACTTCTCTTTTACATGTCTCATGCTTGAAGGTTGTGGATCATCATGGATATTATAGTCCAAACCTACTTAGTATCAATGACCTTGGCCTATTAATTTTTAACCATGTGGGACACAATGAGAGATCTTTAATGTTTTCAAGTGACATCACATACAAGACAACTACGATAGTTACTTTTCCACGTATCGAGACATCCTCGGAGATGCGTTATCCACCATGCTCCCTGATGGACGAGATTATATGAGTCAAGGATGATATAGTAGCTTCAAGACTAGACATGTCCCGCTAGGTCATAAAGATTATATATACCTAGAAGGATAGGTTAAACCATATCACATATCACATATCACATATTATCAAGAAAGAGGTTTTTAGGTTGATAATATGTGATATGTCGTTCCATATGAGATCAGGATGCGATCTTATGATGTATTCCTACAACATCATAATCATATGCAAGAAAGCAATGGGACAAATTCCTAAGCCTCACATTTAACTTTAATGCATGTATGATTTCATTCCAAATGTCCCCTATAATTGTATCTCCTTATTCCTAAAGTGGCTAATCTAGTGAATATTCATATCCTAATATTTTCAATCATATTTATCATGAGTTCCACTTGTTGCTGGATTCCTCACAACAACAAGATTTTATCCTTTCCTAAAATGATCAGCAAAAGAATGAAATTGACGATAATATAATGCATGATAAATAAGGCACTAACATCACATAAAATAACACAAAAAATTACTTCATATTAACCTCATATTTCTTAACATAAAAGGGTTTAGCTTATGATGAGCTCAATACATATATCAACACTGTTTCCTAAGCTAAAAATTCTTAAACACATAATGAAAAAGAAATGAAAACCTAAGAGTAACTTCTTCATCTTCTTGCAATCTTTAATTAGCAAGAGATAAGTTATATCATGCTAGATACTGTTGCTTGATACTTTGGAAGAATATAAGAAAAAATCTCCAACTTAACTCAGCTCAGTCTTGCACAAATTATATCAAGTGTTGATTCTGAACCGTTTTGCATTTCCTCTGAGAGGTTCTGTTATAGTCAACTTCATCTAGGGTTTGGTGGAGTCTTGGATCATGTATTTTTGAATATCCGTTACTTTTAGCCCATAAGAACCAACAATTTTCCCATAAATGCTCCCTTTTTGTACCATTGATGAGTAAGGTACGAATAATATATAGGGAACAAAGCATTGTATGGAAGGCTTATGATGCAGAGAGACAACGGTAGTGCCTTGCAATAGTCTTACATTGCAGGGAGACAAACTGCACGCTGTAGTGGATGTACTATTTTGCAGTCTTTTGTCTTCTAGCACTTTGATTTTATATTCTTTACTCTCTAGCTCAAATGCACTCGAATTTTATGGTTGATTCCATGTATGCCTTATAATCATGAACATCCACTCTTTGTAACTTCCGTTTCATTTTACTCTTAGATGAAAATTAGGGTTGAAGTGGTGCTCCTGTTCAGTCGTGCCAAAACTTATTAGAAATCAATCCTACACATGTAACTAACACATAAAAACTCATAAGTGAGAGCACCTATTGTGTTATTCATAAAATTGCTTAAAATTGCAAAATAAACTTAATTACTCTAACAAGTTACTTAATAACAAGATAAAATAAAGTATTAAGGGCTAAAATACCTTACATATAGTGAGTTATCACATCCCCAAACTTGAACCATTATCTGTCTTTAGGTGATGCGGTAGATAATATCATAAAAGTAAAAATCTACTTCCCTCAATCTCTTATCTAGCAGCTCATTTCATATATAACTAAATTTTTTCTAAAGGGGTCATATCTCAAAATTGGCACAACTCAGTCTTTTTATAAATTAGTCATGTTAGTGCGTGTGTGTGTGTGTGCTTCCTGGTGGTGCCTATCATGCCAGAAGTCTTTAGTCAAAATAATGACCATAAATCCTAGTTTGGTTATTCTATTTTATGGTTCAATATTTCATTTTGTAAGTTTTAGTAGTAGGGATCAACTAACTTGCTTTTTGTTGGCTTTTTAGTTCGTTTTGAACTTGAGGCTTCTACTTGCATCACTTTTTCTTAATAAGTTTTGCTAGATGCTTCACCTTTTCACCCGATGGGATCTCACTTGTAATGAGTCCAACTTGTTACTAATGGTGAAGAAATCCATTGTTCCTCCAGTTTCGAACACCTAAACTTTATTTACAATGCTCTTTGGCATTTTTCATTCTTTTTGCACACTTTTATGCGTTTATTTATAAATGCAATAGCTCCTTGTGCTAGCCTTATTTATTAGTGTTTTTCTCCCTTGAACTAAATCTTAAAATAAATCTTATTCCATACTTTAGAACAATTCAAACTTCTTAAGAGGCTAACTAATTTCTTGACTACTTCAGGTGGGATATGGTTTATAAAAAAATCACAAGTAGGTGCATTGGTTTTTTCATTAAGGCATTGTTTCCAATATTTTCAGCAATCCAATTAGAAATCTCCTAAGTTCTTATAAATTGTTCTATTTTTGAGATGAAGTTAGTTATTTTCTTTTTGATTCTTTATTCTATTTTTTTATAAGAAGATAAAAACATGAACACAAACATAAAGTTGAAACTTTCAACTATCCTTGATTAAAACAAACATGAAATTTAAATGACAGAAACACAAAGTTTAACTAAAAGATAGACAATGGATAGTTAGATGAATAGTAAACTAGAGTTATGACGAAAGTTTCCGGATCCCCAAACATAGAGTAAGGACAGGGTTCTCATTGTCATCTAGTGAGTTATGGCACGCCATAACTAGTCAACTATCACAAAAGTAGTAAAATGATGAAGAAGAAATACCAGCTAGGCCTTAAGCCCGCTGCTTTTCCTAGTAGCCTTTTCTTTTTCTGCCCCTTTTCTTTCTCTTTCTTCATAGCTTTTCAGTTTCATGCAACTTTGCACTTTTCCTTTTTTATGCCACTTTACGACGACACAAGACTTTAGAGGTTGTCAGAATTTCACCACTTTCCAAATTCATCATCCTAATTAATAAAATGAAAACTAAAATTTACTAAGCTAGGTTGTCTCCTAGTAGCACTATTTTATAGTCTTATAGCCTGACATTCAAGAAAGTGTTATTAATCATTCAAATTCATTGCGATCCTTGCGTTTTTTGAGGGATCATTGAGATAGGTTTTTACTCCTTTACCATTGACTTTAAACTCATCCCCCTTCTTTTCATTTAAAAGGTTTACAACCCCGTGTGGATAAATTTTCAAAAGTTTGAAGGGGCCTAACTATCTTGACTTTAGTTTTCCAAGGAATAGTTTCAATCTTGAATTGAATAGGAGAAATTGTTGGCCTTTTACCAATTCTCTTTTGTGACATTTTCTATCATTCCGTATTTTTGTATTTTCCTTATATAACTAAGCATTTTCATATGAGAACAATCTATGATCTTCCAATTCATTAAGTTGGAGCATTCTTGCTTGCCCAATAGCTGGAGAGTTGAAGTTCAAACTTTTAATATCCCATAATGCCTTGTGTTCCAACTCAATGGCTAGGCGAAAAGCCTTTTCATAAACTAGACTATAGAAATACATTCCTAAAAAGAGGTTTTATAGGCAGTCCTATAAGCCTACAGAGCATCATCAACATGTTTGGAGCAGTCCTTCATTGTAGGATTAACCACCTTTCCAGTATTCTTTTTATCTCCCTAATAACTTGAATTGCCAACTACTTTATGGATGTTAGCCTATAGAAACCTTTTGCTTGACTCTATTTTTCCACTAGGTTTTCAAACAGCTTATTGCAAAAATGGGTACCCTTTTCACTGATGATAGCTTTAGGTGTTCCATGTCTAGAAAAGATGTTTATAATTAAAATTTTGGTCACAACGTTAGCATCATTAACAGGGGTTGCTATTGCCTCTATCCATTTGGACACATAGTCTATAACAACAAGGATATGAGGAATTCAAAAGGATTATGGTAACGGTCCCATGAAATTTATGCCCCACACATATAAAGGTTCAATTCCCAAAATATTGGTGAGTGGCATTTCCTTCTTCATAGAAATATTTCTTACCCTTTGCCATCTATCACATGCCTTGAAAAATTCATTAGCATCTTTAAACATAGAGGGCCAGAAATAACCCGATTGTAACACCATTGCAACATTTTTAGTCCCTCCAAAGTGTCACCCATAAGGAGCATCATGGCAAGTTGTCAAGATCAAGGGTGCCTCTGGATGGTCCATACATCCCCTCAGCAATTGATCAACACATCTTTTGTATAGAAGTGGTTCATCCAATAAATAACTCTTGACATATGAAAAAACATTTTCTTTGCTGAGAATTGAATTCTGATGGAACATGCCGACTGAATAAGTAGTTGACAATATTTGCATACCTTGGTGTCACACCAGAAGTGATCATCATTAGTTGCTCATCAGGAAAACTCCCCTTGTTGTATTTAATGTCATGCATCTATACTTCATTAGGGAGTCTTGGTAAGTGATCAACAACTAAGTTTTCCACTCCCTTCTCGTCCCTAATTTCCAAGTCGAATTCTCGCAACAATAGCACCCATCTTATAAATATTGGCTTTGCATATTTCTTAGAAATTAGGTACTTGATTTTTGAATGGTCAATATACTATCACCTTTGTGCCCACCAAGTATGATCTAAACTTGTCAAATGCAAACACAACGACCAACAATTCTTTTCAGTACTGGTGTAGTTGATCTAGGCAAATGTAATAAATGGTATGGAAAACCTTGTTATGTATTTGGACTAACAAGACTCCAATAGAAAAGTCGCTAGCATCACACATGAGCTCAAATTGCTTAGTCCAGCCAGGAGTCTTAATAATGGATGCTGAAATAAAAGCTTGTGTTTAGGAATTTGAATGCCTTATCACACTCTTCACTGAAGACGTATGGCACATCATGGTGCAGTAGCTGGCATAATGGTTTCTTGATTTTTGAGAAGTCCTTGGTGAATCTTCTGTAAAATACAACATGATAAATGAAACTTTGTATTCCTTTCATGTTAGAAGGTGGAGTCATCTTCTCAATAACTTCAACCTTTCTTGATCCACCTCCAACCATACCTTTGAAACTTTGTACTCCAAAACAATTCCTTCTTTAACCATGAAATAACACTTCTCCCATTTTAAAACCAAATTACTTTCTTCACATCGAGTGATTAACACCTCAAGATTACTTAAGCATTTTCTGGATGTCTCTCTAAACACTGAGAAGTCATCCATGAACACTTCCATGGAAAACTCTACCAAATAAAAAAATATGGCAATCAAACCTTTTTGGGTTCTGTATAACCAACTATTACGACCTGTCATGGAAAATGACTGCAAGGTGTCCATTACAAGCTAATTTCATGTATGATAGGAGGATTCTGAGCCCTTGTGCAAGTACCTAGCCCATTTAAACAAAGCCAAAATCAAAGTAGTAAATCCTAAAAAAGAGATGTTTGTGCATGCCTTTCAAAATGGCCTTTAAGTCAAACATTTCAATGAGTTCCTAGCGCAACAACCTATAGACTTGATGAATGAGATAATGGAAAAGAAGGAATATTATATAAAAGGTGAAGGAAACAATGCAAAGGGGACACAAATGAAGGAAACAAAAATGACCCAAGACTTCCAGTCGATGCAAAAACATGTGGCATCACCCTATTGGGGACATGGAGGCTATCAACCCCCCTGGTAGTTTTGTGGAAAATTACACACCATTGAATACCATGCGGAAAAAAATATGGAAGGAAGTTTTCCATACCAATCCCACTCCTGAACCTCCAAGCGTTAGATGAGAGGTTATGGGAAATGAACACAAAAATTATGCAAATACCACAAGGTGAAAAGTCAATACACAAATGATTACCACCAGTTAAGAGATATATTACCTCATTCAAGAGGGGTGTCTTAGGAGATACGATCATGGCATGCCGTTCAATTATAGAGCGAGGAATTAATCTTCTGGATGCGCTAGGTGTAACACACTATCTTTGAAAACTCTTAATTTATAAAAGATAAACAATTATTTGCTAAAAAATAGGTGTGCACCTGCTTGACAAACAATACTATTTCAAATAAAACATAATATAGCAGTGGAACTCAACTTCAATATGCTTTATAATATCCCAATAAAATAACACACGCGATTGATTAAATTAATCCAACAACTCGAAAAAATAAATTAAAACGTATCAAAACACTGACAAAACTAAATAATGCAGAAAATAACAAATAAGAGAAGAGGATTCAACGCCCTCTTATAGCTCAACATCAACTACTCCTCTACTTGATTATATATACTCCATAAGATTTCAAAACACCATAAAACAACAAACAAGGGCGAGAATAACTTTAAAGATGATAGCAATGCATTAAACAACAAGGATAGTCACATATAACATCAATCATCATTCTCACGCAATAATTTACAAAATTGACAACAATCATAATGCAAATATATTAATGCAATGTACTTCTCCATCAATATGCACGTGGTACAAAGATTTAGATATCAGAGATATCTTACTGAACTATACATTTCTCCGGTTCCTCTTTGGAACACAATGTTCTATATGTACATGATATTGTCATTGGTTCTCTCTGAATCGTGACCTCGTCGGACCAAAGTCCTACTTATCTATGATATACATTAATGCATGAGACTCAACAACAATGCTCAAAAACATATATTCAACAATTCAATTTGAAATCAAAGAAATAACATTCATATCTCATACTCAAAAAGATGTTCTCTCAGAACCAAAATTTTCCAATGCCAGGCCAACACGCTAGTTTTCTCTGAACTACTTAACTCAAAAATATCTTATACAATTATAGCTCAATCATATAAACATATAATATTCAAACATACTCATCAAGAGGGTAAACCTTTTAATTACTCATGTAAGGCCTCCAACAGGGTAAGGACACAAATAATCAAGGCAAACTCTAGCCTTATCAAAACAACTCCGAACCTGTAAGATCACTCAAATCTCAATTGAAATAAATAATATTATTATAAATTACTCAACAACTCAAGAGCAACTCTAACAACTCTAATATAACAAATCTGACTCTTAAACTCATAAAAAGGTAATGAAATGTCACCAAACTCCAAATTGCTCAAAAACTCACTAACTGAACAACAAATCAAAACCAACAAACCGCCAAACTGAAGAATCGTCGCACTTGCCGCCCTGACGGCGCGAGGCCCAAACTCTGGCGGACTCCTCCGCCTATCGTACGACTCCCGATTTTTTGTCTGCCTCCACCCACCGCAGTTGTAAACCGCCATTACGCCACACCTAATCTCCGACGACATCCTTCACCCGTCGTCGCGTCACTCCCACTATTTCTGAACGCCACCGCGGATGCGCCTCACGACACTATTCATCGGCCACCGCAGATCGCCATTATAGCCCACAAACACACAAAGAAGAATCAAGAACAGGACATAAGCGTTTAATAAAAACATTATAGCCCACAAACAGACAAATAACAATCACATATATAAAATTGAGGAGAAGTGATAGAATGGTAATAACCACTCACTATCCTACTTCCTAAACACCCATATGTAAAGAGTCCCCCTTTCCCTTAACTTGAAGTTACTTGATTGTTGAAATTTATTACCCATGGGATCTACGTCTCCCTTCCTTCCTAAGATCGTTTAACTCTCTGCATTTTTCTATATCTTTTCCACTTTTCCAACTTTTGTATGTACTGTCTAAAAGTCCCCATCACTTTATCTATTTATTCTAACCTAATATTTCAGCTACTTCCCCACACCATCACTAAATAATGCAGAAAATAACAAATAAGTGAAGAAGCCTCAATGCCCTATTCTAGCTCAACAAAAACTACTCCTCTAATTGATTATCTATACTCCAGGAGAGTATAGAACACCACGAAACAACAAACAAGGGTGAGAATAACTTTAAGATGATAGCGTTGCATTAAACATCAAGGATATTAACATATAACATCAATCATCATTCTCACACAATAATTTACAAAATTGACAATAATCACAATGCAAATGTATTAATGCAATGCAGTTCTCCATCAATATGCATGTGGTACCAAGATTTGGATATCAGAGGTATGTTACTAAATTATCCACGTCTCTGGTTCCTCTTAGGAACACAATATTCTCTCTAAACATGAGACTGTCATTGGTTCTCTCTGAATCGTGACCTCGCCGGACCAAAGTCCTACCTATCTTCGATATACATGAATGCACGAGACTCAACAACAATGCTCAAAAACACATATTCAACAATTCAATTCGAAATCAAAGAAATAACATTCACATCTCGTACTAAAAAGATGTTTTCTATGAACTGCAATTTTCCAATGCTAGGCCAACACGCTAGTTCTCTCTGAACTACTCAACTCAAAAATATGTTATATAATTATAGCTCAATCATATAAACATATAATATTCAAACATACTCATCAAAAGGGTAAACCTTTTAATTACTCATGTAAGGCCGCCACTAGGGTAAGGCAACAAATATTCATTGCAAACTCTAGCCTTATCAAAACAAGACTAAACTTGTAAGATTGCTCAAATCTCAATTCAACTCAATAATATTATTATAAATTACTCAACAACTCAAGAGCAACTCTAACAAATCTAATATAAGAAATATGACTCTTCAACTCATAAAAAAGATAACGAAGAGTAATTAAACTCGAAATTACTCAAAAACTCATTGACTGGAGAACGAATCGAAATCGACAGACCTCCAAATTGAAGAACCATCGCCTACCTCCCGCGGGAGGTACGTACTCTGAAGGTGTCCACCACACGCCACACGACTCCTGGTTTTCCGGCGGCCTCCACTGCACGCCGGCCTGAACCGCCATCGTGCGACACCCAATCTCCGAGGGTGTCCTTCTCCCGACTCCCACGATTACTGGCTGCCGCCACAGATGCGCGTCACGACACTGTTCATCAGATCTTCGTCCCCCCCCCCCCCCCCCCCCTGCACGCCGCCCCGAACCTCCATCGTGCGACACCCAATCTCCGAGGGTGTCCTTCGCCCGACTCCCACGATTTCGTTTCTTTTTTAATTATCGCTCAAAAATCAACATATATCGAACCACTAATAAGTCATATACCATAATCCAATTATTATCGAACCACAAATTATCATACAACAACAAGGCAAAAGGCACAAAAATAAACAGTTATTCATAATTTACTTCATACATGGTATTCAAGAGCATGGTAGAAGGGTTCAAGGGAAACCCTTTAGCCCACAAACACACAAATAAAATTGAGGAAAAGAGTTAGGATGGTAATGATCACTCACTATCCCATCGCCTAAACACTCATATGTAAAAAGTCTCCCCTTATCTCGAAGTTGCTTGATCGTTGAACTTTCTTTCCCTTGAGAACTACCTATCTCTACCTTCCTCGGTGTTGTTTATATTGGTAGTATAAAATATTTTTTTACATATTCATTCAATTAAATCATTTTTTTCATATTAATTTTAAAAATATCTTAAATATATTCAACATGATTTAATTAAATACAATATAAAAATATTTTACACCATGTACATAATTATTAATCTTTTAAATCAAAATGAATGAGTTGTTTTACAATTACGTCCACTCTTATAAATCCCTTAAAATCCGTAAAATAATAATATCATTACCCTCTTTTCAGAGAAAGATAATACTATCGTTATCTTCGTTGACTCAACTTTCTAATTTTCCACTAAATAAATCTTAAGCTTGTTTGTTTTCTAAAAGCTAATGAATCTAGAGTCATTATGATACATCGATATCAATTTCCTCTGTTCCTACGAAGACTTCCCGTTAGTAATACTTAAGTAACTCCTCTACAAACTTCCATTCATGACTCAAAAGTAAAAAGCTCGTTAACAAACTAATTAAATTAGAGTCAAACGCACTTTAATTCTAATCTAGAATTTTAGATGCTTTTCCACCTACTATATTAACTTGAGCACTTTATCTCTTGATTCAATATTTTTTAAAACTTCACCTATCATTATATATATTAACTCTTAAAAAACGATAGTAACAGAGAAATGCCGATCTAATATATAGAAAGATGAAATTATCCATGTTTAGCTAATATACTTTCACAATTAACATTTAACATTAAAGTATATATATATATATATGGATCGAACTCTAGTATAATCGAATAATAATTTCTTGTTTCGATAATTCGATAAGATCATTAACACGTCGTCGAAATTTGTTCACGTGTTGTAGTCAAAGTATGCTACAATTGTTAGCATATCGAATTGGGCATGTTTGTTATGCCCAATTATTTAAGTTAGTTTGTTCTCTAAGTTATCGTGTGTAATGAGCTTGTGTGTAAACGTCCATTAGTTTAGTCTGTTAGTTTTCTTATAAATAACATATTAGTCTCTCATCATTGAAAAACGTAAATCCTAATTAAGGTAAGAGAGATTATTTGTTATTCTGTAACACTTGTAATTTTGTTTCAAAGAGAAAGTAAAGAATAAAAGTTTATAACCCACATGTTGTGTTATTCTTGTTTTTCTTTTTTCTAACCTTGTGGGTTTCTTGCCGATCAAGAAGTCAATTATACTTTATTAATCCGATATTGTTTTATTTATATATATATATATATATATATATATATATATATATATATATATATATATATATATATATATATATATATATATATATATATATATATATATCAACTTATTACAAGAGTAAGTTTTTTTAACTTACTCTAAATCATTGAATTGAATCTAATCTAATGGTTAATTCACATTTTTAATTAATTAACTATTAAATTAGATTCAATTTAAAGGTTTTTGATGGTTGGAGATTGAACGTACCGATAACATTAGCATTTCAACATCAAAGTCATGAAGTCAGAGTGACGAAATTGGCAAGTGTGTAATAAAAATCTTACATTAGTGTGAGATGGAGTCACACTAATATATGAACGACAATTAGAACCGCCTCCGATGAACACGATGCCATGTGCGAATGTATTCAAATTGTTGAGATGAGCATGATGGGTGGCTCTAGTACAAGGTCTCATAGCGAGAGTATACATGTTTGTCAGCTCAAGTTGACTAAGCTTTAGACTTGGCCATCACTTTGAGCCAATCTTATTGGGCCATTTGGTTGGTGCAAAATAGTTGCCTCCCAAATTCTTATTATCAGAATCGAAGCTACAATTGTTGAAACCGACCGCAAGAGAGTTTGGCGAGCGTTGGAAGAGTTCTTCGGCAAGGGGAAATACCAATAATAAGTTAAGCGAGAGTTGATAGCCTTTAAAATATGTGCATCCAGTCATAAAAATGTTTCACTAGGAAGGAACTTTATGTGGACCTAAAATCATGTTATATGAAGATGGGGCGTCAATGGCTAGATACTTAACCTTTATTCCTTTGGCTTGGTAATGTTCTCCAAATGTGATCCTTAGGGTTAGGTAACCTTTTACTTGTACATGTTCTCCTGAAAATCTGACTAGTGATCCCTTGAAAGGCTTCATGTCTTCGAGCCCGAGACACAATCTCTCGAAGGCCTCCAAATAAAGTATGTCGGCAAAGCTTCCCTGATCCACTAGAATCCTTTTAATATTCCATTCTTCGGATTTGACCGAGATGATCATGGGGTCATCACTATGAGGATGGATGTCTGACACATCTTTCTTCAATAAGACAATCACGTCTTTTGGTGATTCCATGCTCTTGACCTCAGGGTGGTTTTCTACATTCATAATTTGGCGGGAATAACTTTTGCGGGCAGAGCTAGTTTCCCACCTCCGGTGAATCCTCCTTCTATGGTGTTGAGCGTGTGACTTTGCTACCCTCACCTTGAGATGCCTCTTTGGATTAGTTTGACCCGGGGCTTCCAGTGCCTTCTCGCCCACGTGTGTTATGTATTTCTGCCGGGTTGGAGGGTTCGCCACTCACATATTTATTGAGGTGACCCTCTTCTATCACCCTTTATGTTTCCTTCTTAAGATGGTAGTAATCCTCGTAACAATGTCCCTTGAATATTTGGAACTTGCACCAACTTTCAAGTTTAAATCCCATCACCTCAGCTTTGGGAGCAAGCGGTGTTAAGATGTTGTACAGGTAGAGTACCTCGCACCAAATTTGTTCTCGGAGGTGTTTACTGGTTGTTTTTAGTAAACAATCACGAGTTTAGTCCACTTAAAAGATTAAGTCGAAAATATCAAAGACAATTTGTGTAAAGAAAATATACAATGAAAAATGAGATACTCTTTTAAATTGATTTTGGACACATAGGGAATAATGACCATTAGGCTATGTGTTGGACCTAGGGAAATTGTGTTAGAACAAGATTTGGTTATGAATCTATACCTTGAGTTTTGATGATAACAATGTTGTATTTGTGTGAGAACAATTTTGGCACCCTAATGGTTGTTATTGTGTAAATCTTACAACCGGTTTCGATTCTGAGTATATGACGTGAACGTCATCAATTTCTGAACGATGAGTTCCAATTCGACTTCTGCGCCAGTCATAAGAAGTTCTGAGAGATGTTCAAAGTTGTTGCTGCAATGATCTTTCTGCTTCTATGCTGATTCACTCCTGAGAAGCTTTTGAGGAGACGCTATGTTGCTGCTGCAACATTTTCTTAGTTCGTGCTTCTGGATGTGACTCTAATCACTAAGCTTCCGAAGAATGGAAAGCTTATGAAGTTGTGTTACTTAGTTGAATATTATGAATATCTCAAGCCAGACATTGAGGTTATCAAGGTTCTGACTGTAGATTATGAAGACTCTGAAGATTCTGAAGATCTCAAGCCAGACTATTGACGCTGTCAAGGTTCTGACCGAAGATTTTGAAGTTTATGAAGTTTATGAATCCACTTTATGTTTCTTCATTTCATGCATCATCAACTTTCATCATAAGCTAATAAACTTGAAGGTAAGATCAAATGGATATGTGATCAAATAGTACATAGTACAAATCAAATATTCTTTCCACTACATGATATCATAGGAAATGACAGTACTATACATCATACATGTCACTGAATTTGTAGGCGAAGGACAGTACATAATATATCTCCTTTCACCAATCCAACAGCGGACAACCTCTCTATTTGGTTTTCCCATTTTACCCTCCAACAGTCTCTTTTCTTATGCTATATAAGTGAGACTTGGAGACTTGAAGAAAGAGTCGGTGCTACAACAATTTGACAAGTTTGTTTCTCTGTAAAAAGCTATCAATTTTGTACACATTTTTTCTTTAAGTAATTGTTTATCATTTGTGTAAAATCTGCTTGTGTAGAAGAAACTTGTAACATACAAAATATTATTCAAACTATTTGTTTGATTCCATAAAGAGACTAAGGTATAGTCAGATCCTTGAGAAAACAAAAAAGGTTATTCTTTGTGAGTCCTTAAGGAGATTAGGGTATAGTCGGATCCTTGAGAAGACAAAGAAGGTTATTCTTTGTGATTATTGTAATCAGTTGGTTATAATGGATTAAGTCCTTGTGTATAAGGCAAAATCACCTTGGCGGGTTGACTGAAGTAGCTTTGAGTTTTAAGCGAACCAGGATAAAAATACTTGTGTTTTTATCTCTTTGTTATTATCTTTTAAGTGGTGTTCTTGAGTTATTTATTAACACTTCATTATGTTTAGTACCGATCCCGTTTGTATGAGAAACAATGGCCATTGATAATATTGTTAACAACAATGAAAGAGATCACTACAATCAAAAACCACCAATCTTTGATGGTGAGAAATTTGATTATAGGAAAGATAGAATATAAAGTTTCTTTCTTGGTTACGATGTTGATCTTTGGGATCTTGTAGTCTATGGCTATGTTCACCGAGTTAATGCTGAAGGAAATAATGTAGAAAGAAGTTGTATGACTGATCAACAAAAGAAAGATTTCAAAAATAATCATAAGGCCAAAACTATATTGTTATCTCTTATACTGAGTACGAGAAGATAACAAACATTGATGCTGCCAAATCTATTTTCGACTCTCTGAGGATGACTCATGAGGGGAATGTTCAAGTAAAGGAGACAAAGGCCTTGGCCTTAATCCAAAAGTATGAGGCATTCAGAATGGATGATGATGAAATAGTTGAGAATATGTTCTCAAGGTTTCAGATGCTTGTTGTTGGATTGAATGTTCTAGACAAAGGATACTCTATAGCTGACCACGTCAAGAAGATTATCAAAAGTCTTCCTAAAAAATAGAGACCTATGGTAACAACCTTGAAGCTCACAAAGGATCTTAATAGAATTAGTCTTGAAGAACTTGTTAGTTCTTTAAGAATCCACGAGATTGAGCTCGGGGAAGATGAACTTCAGAATCAAGGTAAATTTGTTGCTTTAAAGTCTAAGCCTGAGAAGATAAAAACTTATCAAGCTGAGGAAGAATCAGAAGGTTATGATGAAGACTTAGAAGATGATGATGAGTTGTCTCTGATTTCAAAGAGAGTCAACAGACTTTGGAAGCACATGCACAATGGTCAAGGTAAGTTCAGAGGAGCTAGAAGGACTGTCGGTCTTTCTGATTCTTTGTCTGGACAAAAGAAGCAAGGTTTTGGTAAAGAGGTTATCTGCTTTGAGTGCAAGGAGCCAGGCCGCTACAAAAATGATTGTCCTAAGATGAAAAAGGACAGGAGGCCTAGGAAGAATTTTTCTAAAATCAAGAAGGGGCAGATGGCTACATGGGACGATTCAGAATCAGAAGAAAAAGATTCTAACGAGGAACAAGCCAATGTTGCATTGATGGCAACAATGGCTGATCCATAAGGTTCTGAAGAACTAGAAGATAAGGTGTTGTCAGAATCAGAATCAAACTCCGATTTGAAGAGGTATTTTCTAACCATAACGGGTATAGTTTTTGAAACACAAGGATATGTCACATTATATGTTCTCTACTTTCTGCTCACTAGTGCAAATAAAAATGAACTGCAAAATAGTCAGAGTCAAAAGTGATCATGATGGCGAATTTGAAAATAAACATGTTGAAAATCTTTTTGATGCAAATGGCATTTCCCATGATTTCTACTAGCCTAGAACTCCACACCAAATTGGGGTTGTAGAAAGGAAGAATAGGAATTTGCAAGAAATGGCTCGCACCATGATCCAAAAAACTGACATGGCTAAGAATTTATGGGCAGAAGAAATTTACACAACTTGTTATATTCAGAACATGATTTCTATTAGACCTATTTTGGGTAATGTAAGACCCCAATTTTGACCCTAAGATCCCTCATGCCATCTCATCATATGCATTTGCATTGGGATCACACCTTGGCATCCTACTTACCCTTCATTCATTGGGTTTGCATTAGGAGAGATTACCAAGAACATTTTGATTGTATCATACTTTGTTTTCATTATTTAATAACCAAAATACCAAAAATATGTCAATGTATAGTTTAACTCTTTTGTAGGTAGTGTGTATGCTCACCTATGCTCCATCAAGCTCATATTTAGGGTTTGAGACCCTCAATGCAAGGAGCTCAATCAGCAATTTGTTCACATTGGCTCTAAGCATCATATATGGATATCCATGATCTTCACATGTCATTTTGATCAATAAATCATCAAGAGTTTGGAATGTGTTTGCCTTGGAAACCCTAGTTCATTTGGGTATCTTATGTGACTTATCCAACAAGTTTCTTCAACACTCGATCAAATATTTCAATGGATACTTCATATTACATCATAATAGACATATATGATCCTCCATGAGTCCTAAAAATCAAGAGAATGTCAAGCTATCAAGATGGTTCATGGTGGTTGACCAGAGAAAGTCAACTGGTCAAAACTGGTGTTCCCTAAACCCTATCTCCTACAATTTTTGTCATATGAAAATGATTCCAAGATAAAAGTTACTCTAAATGACATTTGAAACAACTTTAACTTTGAAGTCAAGAGCTAGTTTTTCTTGGAAAGGAATTTTTTATGGTGAAAGATTATAGGTCCTTTTGTCTGAACCCTAGTTTGGAGGTCAACTTCCCAAGACCATAACTTACTCATTTTTTATGATATGAAATCTATTCAAATTACATGATCAAAATCAATATGTCTAATTCAACTTTGATGTTTGGAGGAAGTTTAAATTCAACTTGAAAATGCATGTGCCAAGAGGAAATATTATAGGTCATTTTGAGCCATTACCATTGAACAAGTGATTTTGCTCAACTTCTAAAATGCATAACGCATTCATGCCAAATCTAAATGGGGTCAGATTTATGACCAAATTGAATAAGTTTTAAAGATATACAACTTTGATGCAGGAAGTGTTTCCATTTGAAGTTCATAATATAAGTTATTCAAGGTGGAATAAGTGAACATATGACTTGGTACTTAGAAAATTTTCAAATATGTATAATATCCTAAACTTCCACCTCAAAATTCATCATGATACAAGCTTCAAATGAAAAAGTGTTCAACATGAAAGTTGTTCCCCTTGATCTCCACTTCCACTTTTCATACACAATTGCATGGCTTTGTAACATGGTTTCAACATGATTCACATTCAATTATGAACCTAATTGCATCACTTAATGGTCCTATCACACACCCATACAAGCATGCAAAGAGAATTTTCAAAATTTTTCAAAATTGGAAGTGTGTGGAAATCAATATCATGTCCTATAAATAAGACCCTCATTGCTCAGAATTAGGGACCTCATGCCCAAGCTTTGAATATGCAATCCCAAACCCTCACCATTAAAGGATAAAGCTTGAAGATTTTCTTTGAAAATCGAGTTTCAAATCTCCAACTGTTTTGAGATTGAAATTCCAAGAGTCAATACTTTTCATTGATCCTAATCACTTCCAACAAGCATCTAAAGCAAGGCCAAGCATAATTGAAAGAAAGATCGTGCCAATCTGAAGCTCCATTGAAGGTGAATTTTCATCTCTTCGATTCTCTCTCAATTCTTCACCATTCTTGTTGATTTTTGGTTGTCTGATGTCCTATCAATATAGGCAAGAAGGTTGAGTTTCTTTGAGGTCAAATCGAAGCAAATCAGTTCATGATCCTAAAAATTCAAATCCCTATATCTTTTTATATACTTGGAATTGGAGAAAATTGAGACCAGATTCGTGCTCCTGGGCATTTTTCCTTCAAATTAGTATATCCATTTTTCATTTTCCATTGAGTTGAGCTTGGACCAGACCGGTGGTGCTCACCGGAGAAGATGACCGGAGCTAGGGCTTCGGTGGTGTGCTGGTTTGTCCAGGACCATCTGATCTGAGTCTCATGTTCTAATCTCACGTGTCCATTATGATTACCATGCCTGCAGCGCGATTGACTCGTGTACATGTGGAATACGTGCTTTTGGCCCTCTGATATGCCACCTTAATTAATGAGGGAGATCATATGACCCTTGTTTTTTTTTCTTTCTGATTTTTCCATATAATCCTTTTATTTTAATTAATTCATATCAATTTCATTTTTAATCCGAAAAATATGGGACCTTCACTGAAAAATTTCAAATATTTTCCTCTATCATTTTATGAATTAACATTATTTTTTGGATTAATTTTGATATTTTTCATGATTTAATTGTTTTTGTTCATATTTTTAATTGTTTAAAAATACTTCTGACTTCTCAAAAATTATGAAATCTTTTGTCCAAGGTCCTTTGATCTTCATTGAACTAGGATAAATCTCTTGACTATTAATTTGGTGTTTTGAAGAAGTTTTAGGTTTTGGCCAATTTAAATTGAAATTTAATTCATTTTAATTTGATTTTTAATTGATTAATTGTATAAAAATTGTGTTGAGCCATTTTTATTGACTTGTGATGTTTGACTATGTGTGTGGGCCTTGGGCAAGGTTGATTTGACTTTTGTTAAGTTAAAACCATTGGATTTAGGGGATTGATGAAATGTCCATTTCATCTCCCAAAATGAATGGATGATTTAAATTTGATAAAACTCCTCCTATGACCAATTTGTGTTTGTCTCATCTCCCGTCCCTCTTCATCTTCAATCCCATTCTTTCCCATCCCTCCCATTGACCAATGACATCTCAACATCCTAAGGCTAATTGATTTATCAATAACTTTATCTTAGATGAACCAATACAAGTATGGATGAGATAGGTCCATCCCTTTGATATTTTTCTTTTAGTGTGTGGTATACTTTAGGAGTTTGGTTTATTATACCAAATCTCTAACATGCATTAGCACCAACATTTCTGTTGCCCAGCCTCAGATAGTTGTGACTTCTACATAAGTCCAATTACGATTGCTTAATATAGAGCTAAATTTTGACCCAAAAGGCATAACATTCTAGTAAGTGGGATTGTAAGTCTCCCCCTTTCATGGTATTGTGTGGAAACATGGCCTTTTTTCCTTCCTTTGCAAGATGTCTTGGTTCAAGGATTCATGCTTGTTAATAGAGGGTTGAGTGTTCTCCAAAGAATGACTTAATCAATTGAAATGCAAAACACCACTAACATCTAATCAACTAACATTTGACTATTTTTTATTATATCACTTTTATCTTCCAAGTCATTTACTTTATGCAATTTAATTTCAAGTCATTTACCATTCATTTCCATTTTCATTTAATTAATTTATTTATGTTCATGCCATTTTCACTTTGCTCATTTGAGCCATATATTGTGATTGTATATATTTTGTTTGCATGGTTTGTTTGTGTCTGTGGTCTTAGGACCTTAAAATACTTAATAAACAACAAAACCCCTAAAAAATGTTTGTGTGGACTGTGGGGTTTGGTCTGAGCTTTTGGACTTAGAATTAGGCAACATTCCATATGCCAAAAGACTTGGCCAATGCCAACATTTTTGAGATCCAGTTATTATGATTTGAGCTTTCATCTGATGCAAGTATTTGGGTCCACTTGAGTTCATCTGCTACATGGTCTTGATGAACTGTTACTTTGAACTTGTGCATAATATTTTATTCTGAGCAAAGTCAAGGAAGATGTCATCTAATGCATGAAGAAGTAAAGAAGACTGTTAGCTGTGAAGTTACTTGCTTGGATGTGGTCATCTTTATTTGATGCCTTGCTCTTGACATTGCTATTTGATTGCTGATTATTGCTTGATTCAAAGTCCAAAGGGGATGTGGGTTTTCTATATGACATTCTTGTGTATTAGATTGCATCCCATTGGTTAGATCTTCTCAACTCTTAACTTTTAATTTTATGCTTAGAATTAGTCCCTTCATCTCCTCCCATTTCTTAAATTTCAAATATCTCCCTCCTTTTTAAAAAACCCTTCTTTTCTTGTGATTTTAAAACTTAGACTATATTTTAAATTAGAAACTTTGGCCTTATGCCATTGAATTTTCAAAACTCTTTTCTTAAATCAAACATGTAAATAAATCTAATCATATTGACTTAAAATTTCAAAGGACAAAAAGAACAAACACTCATTTAAACTTTTGGGCCTTTTGTGCCTCTTTTAAATTTAACTTTTGATTAAAAGCAATTCACTCATTTTGGAATTGTTACCACGAACTACAAGGTTTTGATCCCTCATTTTTATGTTGGTACGTAGGCATAAGTTCGAAGGTCTTGTCAAACACAAAAATATAATCAATGAATTCTTTCCTCATCCCCACACTCTCTTTATTGCAAACATCTTTTATACCAAAAACACATACGCACATAAAAAAAGGGCTCCCTAGGAGTACCTAGGACACTTTGGGTGCTAACACCTTCCCTCCGTGTAACCAACCCCCTTACTTGTAATCTCTGGAATTTTATTAGTTTTGATTTTAAAACTTCTTATCTTTGCATTTTGTTCGTACTTTTACCTTTTCCTTTGGAAACAATAAAAGCGCGGTGACGACTCTTGTTTTATTGACGTTAAGTTTATCCATAGCTTAATGGTCATGAATTTACCGATATAGGTAAGACTCCCTACGAATTGTGGAAGAACAGAAAGCCCAATATTTCTTACATTTACCCTTTTAGTTGTGAGTGTTTTATGTTGAACACTAAAGAGAATCTTGGCAAGTTTGATTCTAAAGCACATAAGTGTTTATTGTTAGGATATTCTGAATGCTCTAAAGGCTACAAAATCTTTAACATTGAAACACGAATTTTTGAAGAATTAATTCATGTTATATTCAATGATAAGCTTGGCCTTGTAAAGTCAAAGCTAGTTGAGAAATTTGCAGATTTCAAGACTAATCTTTCAGAATCCAAGGATAATGATTCTGGAGAAAAAGAATCAAAAGGAAAAGATAAGGAAACTGAAGCAAACGACTCAGAAGCGACTCAAATAGAAGTTTTCGTTGGTCTAACTCATCAGAAGAAGAGTAGACCAAGAACTTCTCATTTTGAAGAATTGATTCTGGGAGATAAAGACGCTCTAGTCAGAACTAGATCTTCATTCAAACCTTCTGAAGAGACTCTTCTAGGTTTGGTATCTCTGATAGAATCCACATCTATTAGTGAAGCTCTTCTGGATAATGAATGGATTTTGGCTATGCAAGATGAATTGAATCAATTCACCAGAAACAACGTTTCAGATCTTGTTCAAACACCAAAAGTTTTCCATGTTATTGGAACCATATAGGTTTTCAGAAACAAGCTCAATGACAAGGGAGAAGTTGTCAAAAACAAGGCTCGACTGGTAGCACACAGTTATAGTCAGTAAGAAGGTATAAACTATATGATAACCTTTGCTCCAGTTGCCAGGTTAGAGTTTATTTGAGTTTTAATTTCGTTTGCAGTCAACCATAACATCATCCTTTATCAAATGGATGTTAAGAGTGCATTCTTAAATGGATACATTTATGAAGAAGTATATGTGCACCAACCTCATAAATTTGAAAGTTCTCAAAATCCTGACTTTGCTTTTAAACTAAAAAAGTCATTATATTACCATAGGGAAAGTGGTATGATAGACTAAGTAACTTGGTATGATAGACTAAGTAACTTCCTTTTGGAAAATTATTTTACCAGAGGGAAAGTGGACACAACTCTTTTTTGCAAAATCTTTAAGAATGATATTATGGTTGTGCAGATTTATGTTGATGATATTATTTTTGGTTATGCTAATGCTTCGTTGTGCAAGGATTTTGCTAAGACAACGCAAACAGAGTTTGAAATGAGTCTAATGGGATAACTCAAGTTCTTTCTAGGAATCCAGATTGATCAATGTTTAGAAGGAACGTACATTTATCAGAGCAAATATACAAGGGAACTTCTGAAGAAGTCTAACTTGTCATAATGCCTGCAAGAAAAAACTCCAATGCACCCTACATGTATTTTGGTGAAAGAAGAGGTAAGCAGTAAGGTAAATAAGAAGCTATTCTGAGGTATGATAAGCCATCTCCTTTATCTAACCGCTTATAGATCTGATATTTTATTTAATGCCTGCTTATGTGCTCGTTTCTAATCAAATCCTAGGGAGACTCACTTAACTGATGTTAAGAGAATATTTAGGTATCTGGAAGGTACTACTAACTGCAAGACCTTAATTTTAACCCTAAGATCCCTCATAACATCATATCATTTGCTCAATGCACTGCCTCAAGGATCATAGCATGTGTGGCTCCTCAAACCCTAGGGGTGGGACTTGTGTGAGTTGGTTTGAGATCACCAAGCATGCTTGTATTGTATATTATTGCTTTTCTGATTTGTTTACTAACCAAAAGCATAAAAATATGTCACTAACCTTCTTTTGTTTTAAAGCTCAAGTGATCATGTGCCCCAATGCTCCTAGGAGGATCTTAAGCTCAATGAAGTGGCTAGATGAAGATGAAAGCAAGTATGACAATGGTCCACCCAGCTCCTAATCATCATATATATCTCCCAAGTATCTCAATTTGCCAATTTGATCAAGATAACCCAAAGGGCTTGAGGATTGTTTCCCAAGGAAACCCTAATTCAACTGTGCATTGACTGTGCCTTGCTCTTGAAGCAACCTCAACCTATGATCAAATTTAATCAAGGGAAGTACTTTAATTCATTATTTTATGCATATATGAGCCTATGTGAGGTCCCTCAATCATTCATTCATCAAGATTTGATGTTTGGCCTTGAAAAGTTGACCAGTCAAGTCATCTAACCAAACTGAGGTTCACTGAGATACAACTTTTAATGTGTTTGTCAAATGAAGATGAACCCAAGAGAAAAAATGTTATTAAGAACCATATTAACAACTTTCATGTTCATCAAAAATCCATTTTAAACTTGGAAAGTCATAATTCATTTCAAAACATTATAGGTCATTTTGACTGAAACCCTAATTTTGGGTCAACTTCCCAATGACCTAACTTCCCTAATTTTTATGATTTTGAGGTGAAAAAAATTAATTGGAAAGATTAAGATGTATCATTCAAAATTTATTTTTGACAAAATTTCATAATCCTAAAAGAAATACATGTGATAATACAAAACATTATAGGTCACTTTGGACCAAAGTCATTGAATTTGAAAAATTCCCAACTTAAAGTGCCCATAACTTTATCATGAAGAATCCAAATGATGCAAAATAAATGTCTAAATTGATCATCTTGAAAACATATAAAACTTTGATGTTGGAGGTTTTTCCATTTGAGTCTTGCATCATTGAAACAGAAGGGCTTGAAGATGCTTGCTTTTGGTAAAAATTTTCAAAGGTAACTTAGACATGTTTTGTACCTAAACATTCACAACCAGTTTTCATAAATTTCCATTTGCCAAATGAATTTTTGCCCAACATGGCTTTTGTTTCTTATTTAAAGAGCTTTCTAACCATTACTTACATTAATTTTTTGAACTTTCCATGAGTGAGTTTCGAAGAGCTTTATGTTTATGTTCATTTTTGCATTTCACATTATAACTTGGTGTGCAAGCTTGTGCAGTCCATTGTGCACGTCCAATTTACTTCCATTTGATCTCAGCATGGATTTTCATTCATTCTTGGGCCTTACATCCGCCTGTATAGGCCCATGCAAGGACGATTCAAACTTCATGCACACGAGGGAAGCATTGCCTTGCATCACATTTCAGCTATAAATAAGAGTGCATTCTCATTCAAATGGTAACCAAGTGGAGATCTGAAGTGGTGCTGAATTGAAAACCAAACCCTCACTAAATGAATTTCCAGTTTTCTCTTTCACTTTCAAGCTTGAATTTCAACATCATTAGTTGATCTTCAAAGCTCAATTCCTTAACCTTGCATCACCATCACACTTCCAAAGCAAAAGTAGATCAAGAGCTTGGACAATTCATGTTGTTTGAAGCTGCATTTCAGAGGTAGAACCTCAATTTTCTTTGATTCAGATCTTGCAATATAATGTGAATTTCTTTGGTTTGTGCTATTTTCTGAAGTCCTCATGCATGAGGCAGGCCAGTGGTGGTCTTAATTTTGCAAATCGTGCCATTTCAGTTCATGTACCATGATCTTCAAGCTCATGTTTCTCTCTAAATAGGAACTGTGAGGATGATCCATGGTTACAGGGGTGATGTACATCACCTCAGCTTCATTTTGATATCCTCAGTCTTCATTTTCATTAAACTTCATTTCCCTGCGCGTGGTGGCCAAATCTGGTCAGATCGTCGGAGAAGATGGTGGTTTCCACCACCATCCCCACGTGGTAGCTTCAGGACCATTGGATCACGCTTCAACGTTTTAATCGTGGCCTTTCATTATGTTGACTTGTTTTAATACAAAGTGTAGCGCGCTTGACTCACGTGTTTCGTGTGACCGCGCCTCTGAGCCATGAGATCATTGCCACGTCAATTAATGAAACCATCTGAGGGTGCTGGATTTTCCTAATTTTCTTATTTTTGTTTTAATTCCATTTATTTCCTTTTATTTTCAAAAATTCATAAATATTTTATTTGAAGTGACAAAAATATGAGACCAATGCCAAAAATTTTCTTGAAAAATCTAGTTTCATATTTTGATTTTAAATTATTTTTGTGACTTCATTTAATATTTTTTGTGAATTATTTGTTTTTTAATAGTTTGAATTCATTTTAAAATACATTCTGATATTTGAAAAATCCAAAAATATTTTCTTAACACATATGGATCATGATAAGTCAATGAAAAATAGTCTCATCAACTTATTTTTTAATTTGAGATTTATTTGAGATTTTAGTTCATATTGTGTTATTTTTCATTGTTTTTAATTGTTTTAAAATAGTTTCTGATTTCAAAAATTATTGAGAAAATTTGTCAAAGCTTGTTTGACCATGTTAGACGTATGAGAATTTAATTGGACTTGTTAAAGTTGATTTGAATTGAATTTGAGGTTTGACCATATTTTGTTTATTTTATTTTGCATTTATTTTTAATTCCAAAAATACCAAAAAAATATGTTTGCCTTGTTGACTTGTAATCTGCATTTCTCTTCTGTTTAACATTGGTTGATGATGACTTGGTTCACATTTGATCAATTGGGTTTGATATTTTATTTCTTTTTCCATTCATTTCATCTTCATCCCATTTCTTTTTTTTATTTTTGGCCAATGAGTTAATGTCTTATGGTTAGTCTTGACAAATGAGAGGTTTAACCTTCTTTGATCCAAACCAAACTCAACTTGATCCAAGATCAAGTGAGTTGTTTTGTGTCCAAGATAGGTTGCTTCTTGGTCAAGCAAAAAACCTAAAGTCCATACAAGGTCTTTCTCTTTTCTTTTGGCATGACAAGTTTTTGGAGCTTGCCTTACTAGTCATGATCTCTAACTTGTGTTTATTTGCCTATAGTTTTATTGATCGGCCTCAGATAGGTGCAACTACCACATTAGTCCACTTACGATTGCTTAACATAGCGCTACATTGTCTTCTGACAAACTAACATAACCATACTAATTACTAACTTTAATTTGAGCATTTAATTTCTTGCCCTTTACTTTAATGCACTTTATTTCTTGCTCATTTATTCATATTGTTGCTTTTCATTTTGCTCATTTGAGCACATTATTGTATATAAATATATTGTTGTCTTGTGGTTGTTTTGTCTTTGTTTTGTGTGAACCCAATGCAAAAAGGAGAAAGGACTTAGAATTAGGATTTACTTGTGCTTAAAGGAGTTCAAGAGCAACTAGGCCTCATGCCTTTAGAATGCTAAACTTGTTGAAGAGCAACTAGGCCTCATGCCTTTAGAATGCTAAATTTCAAAGTTGACTTCAAAGGACTTTCTTTCCAAAACTTATTCTCTGTCCATTCCTCTTATTGTGTTGTGAAGTTTTTGATGTTTGCTCTTGTGTGATAGGGATTCCATCTTGAGATAGTATGGAGGACCATTGTCATGAGTAGCCAAGTTAAGTGAGACAAGCCAAATGGAGATCCTAGGAGCTTGAATCTAAATTGTTTGATTGCTTGATTGTGTGCTAAGTCCAAAGGAAAGGAGCATCTTGAATCATCTCTATGATTTCATGAAAAGGAACTCCAAGGGTTTTATCTTCTCTCTTATCTTTGTTTGCTTTAGGACTAGCCCTTCTCTTCTTCTCCTCACTCTAACCCAAGCCAAAAATATTTTATTTCAAACTTTGACATTGTTTCAAATTAGAAATCTAGGCCTTATGCCTTTGATTTTTTAAAACTCTCTTCATCAATACTCATTGTGAATAAATGCTAATTCAACTTTGACTTCATTTTGTAAATAAATCTAACTTGTAAATACAACTCACTTCAAGTTGATTTTGTGGTTCCAATGGCCACCCTTATTAAAACCATTTCAAAAACATTAGTCATAGGTTTGAGTTATCATAGTGGTTGATGTAAATCTCATCTCATCCTTAGTGATTGGATTATAAGCCTTCCATACTTATTCTAGGGTTAACCACTCACTAGTATGTTGAAGCTCTCCTCACATGGTGGATTGTTGGTTTAGGTTGACTTTTCTCCCTTTGATAACAAAAGACCTTAAGGCTTTTGGTCAAATCAATTCACCAATCTTTGAGATTTTTACCCCGAACTACGAGGTTTTGATCCTACCTTTGTGATGGTACGTAGGCAATGGGTTCATCCATTCAAACAACAAAATTGTAAATATAATCTATTCTTTTCTCACCCCCCAATCTTTTGCACATATTTCACAAATACCAACCTACAACACACGTTTGCAAAAAGAGGTTCCCTTAGAGTACTAAGGATGTTTTGGGTGCGTAAAACCTTCCCATTTCATAACCAACCCCCTTACCCAGATCTCTGACATTTTTATTAGTTTTTGATTTGATAAAACTTCTTACTTGGCTTTTGTTCGCTTTTTAGCCTTTCCTTTGGAAAAATAAAAGTGCGGTGGCGACTCGAATTGTATGTTGACTTTTGGTTTAGTCAATAAACCTAAAAGTAAAGAAAACCCCGCTATAGAAAAGTGGCGACTCTGTTGGGGATACAACACTTCCTAGTGGGTTTGGCCTACTTTTTACTTATGTGTGTTGTATGTTTATATTTATTGGTGACATATTTTTTATGCAAATTTGGGATGACTGCATTGTTTGTAATGTATAAATTGCTTGATATATTAATTGCTTGTATGCTTGGTGGTTTCTTGTGAGATGAGTTTTACACCCGAACTCGAGTGCACTTATGATAGGAGAATGACATAGTCTTGTTAACTTGTGTGGAGTTATTCCTTAGCAAGTTGACTTGCAAGCCCATTCACTTGGTGGAGGTCTTATTGGGATCAATAATGTCACACGAGTAGTCGTGGTTAGGAATTACTCTTTCCAATATAAACCTTAGAAGCCAAAGACCTTAGATACCTAGCCCATCTTGGCCTATTTTAGGATGTAGTGCGAAGGTCGTTCAAGTGTAAGATTTGATACGATTGTTACGCGATACTACACTCATGAGAGTCTCTCTTGAGAATATTTTTGGAATATGAGTAGTCGTTTTATCCGATAATATCGGAAAGATGAGATGATGACTATGGGAACCCTTTTTAGAACATGATTGTCAGGTTTAACCATAGTACACTCCATTTGGGTGGTTCTTAACCGAGACTCCATGCTCGTGACTTACAACAAACCCTTGATTCGCGGTTGATCCATTCTTGTACATTCTCAATATCAATGGAATTTGGGTGTTGATAAGGTGTAAACTATAATCCACCAAAATGGATGATTGAGATTGACAATTGCAAGACCCCAATTTTGTCCCTAAGATCCCTCATGGCATCATAACATTTCATTTGCATAGCCTCAAGGATCATTAGCATCTTGGTTCCCTTTGCCTTTGGGTGGGACCTCTTGTGAGTGGCTTGAGATCACCAAGCATGCTTGAATTGTATATCATTGCTTTTCTCATTTTGTTTACTAAACAAAAGCACAAAAATATGTCACTAACATCTTTTGTTTATAGCTTGAGCAATCACAAGGTCCAAAGCTTCTAGGAGATCATTGGTACAAAGACATGGTCAAGAGGAGATGATAGCAAGCATGGTAATGTTTCCCAAAGCTTTCATCCATCAAATATGCCTCCCTAGTATCTCAATTCATCATTTTGATCAAAGCAAGTCAAAAGGTTTAAGGTTTGTGCCCCAAGGAAACCCTAATTCATCTGTGCACCATAATGCCTTGCTCTTGAAGCAACCTCAGCCCATGATCAAATACAATTAAGGGAAGTTCTTTAATTCATCATTTAATGCATATTTGAACTTATTTGAGTGTCCTCAATCATCAATTCATCAAGATATGGGTTGTGGACTTGAGAAGTTAATCAGTCAATCCATCTGACTATTTTGAAATGCACTGAGACCTAACTTTTTATGTGTTGGTCAAATGGAGATGGTTCCAAAATCAAAAATGATCTTAAGGACAATATGAACAACTTTCATGTTCATAAAAAAATTGATTTGAAGCTTTGAAGGTCATCTCCCATTCCAATACATTATAGGTCATTTTGACTGAAACCCTAATTGTGGGTCAACTTCCCAAGGACATAACTCATTCATTTTTTATGATTTTGAGGTGGGATAAAATGCATTGGAAATATTAATATGTCTACTTCAAATGTTATGTTGAACAAAATTTCAAAATCTCAAAGGAAATACATGTGATAATGCAAGACATTATAGGTCCTTTTGGGTCAAATGCATTAAAAATAAAAAAAGTCCAACTTCAAGTGCCCATAACTCTTTCATAAAAAATCCAAATGATGAAAAATTTAAGTCCATTTTGATTTTCTTGAAACGATCTACAACTGTGATGTTGGAGGTTTTACCATTTGAGGCTTGCATAATCAAAACAAAGGGGCTTGAATGTTGGCCAATTTTAGAAACCTTGCCTTGACATGTCATGCACCTTTCACTTTAAACTCAAATTTCATTAATTTCCACACTTCAAAGGAGTTTTTGTACAACATAACATTTGTTCCTTATACAAATACCTTTCCAACCATTACCCACATGCCTATGTTTGGATTTTCTAAATGGTACTTTCGAAGAGATGAATGTTTAGGTACAAATGAGAAATTCACTTGAAATCTTGGTACATAAGCAATTGCCTTGCAAGTTACACGTCCAATTCCATTTGGTTGATGCTCAGAATTCATTTGGCATTGTTTTTGGGCCCTGTGCATGATCATGCATGCCCATGCAATGAAGCTCCACATGCCATGCACACGGATTGATCACAAGCTTCTTGCCACTTCCTCTCTAAATAGAGACCTTATTCCATTCATTTCACACGCCTAATTCAACCTGAAATGCTGCAGAATTCTTTCCATAGCCATCACTAAAGAAGCAATTCCATATTTCTCAAATTTTTCAGATCTAAAATTCAACTTCATCTGGTTGAATTCTTAGATCTAATGCTTCTAAAACTTCATCATTCATCTCATAGAACTTTTGTTTTAGCAAAGCAAGCAAGGCATCATGCTCAAATTACCAGAACTCAAGCTTACACTCCAACTGGTATTTTCTTCGATTCTCATCCTCCATGGACCTTTTTGCTTGGATCTAATGTTTTCTGATGTCCTCACTTGAGAGGCAAGCTAGTGGTAGCTTCAATTTTGCTTTTCCTTGATCTGTATTTTGCATACCTGAATCTTCCACCACAAATTTCTCTATTTATAGGAATCTTGAGTGTGATTCAAGGTTACAGGGGTGATGTACATCACCCCAGCTTCATTTTGGTATAAGGATCGTGCATTTCCATGAAGGTTTGAAAACCTGTAAAATTGACCGGAATCTGCAAGCTCACCGGAGAAGAAGGTGGCTCTGGTGGCCGCCTGTTGCCAGTTTGAATGTTGGCCGTTGGATGTCATTCCCAGATCGAATCCTGACCATTGCTTGTTATGACTTTTATTTGTTTTCCATGTGAGTGCATTGACCGTGGCTTATCATGAGCGCGCGCCTCTGGATCCTTGGATCTGCCAGCTCAATTAATGAGCTCAGATCCAAGGGCTCTCGTTTTTTCCAATTTCTATTTTCTGTTTTAATTCCATTTTATTTTCTTAAATTCTATTTTATTTCAAAAATCAATATCTCTTTCATTTTTTATCCAAAAATTATGGGACCAATTGATTTATTTCCCAAATAATTTCTAGTTTCTATTTCTGATTTTTAATATTTTTTATTTTGTCATTTGATATTTTTCATGAATTTTCTCTTTTCTGGTTATTTTTAATTCATTTTAAATAGTTTTTGATGTTCAAAAAATTCAAAAATATTTTCCTAACCTATTTGAATGATGATGGATCTATAAAAAATATTCTCATCAATTTTTAAATTGATTTGAGATTTATTTGAGATTTTAGTTCAATTAGGTTATTTTTATTCATTTTTCATTGGTTAAAAATAGTTTCTGACTTTTAAAAATGCTGAAATTTTTTGTCAAACTTTGTTTGACCTTGTTGAACTTAGGATAAATTACTTGGACCTTTCAAGGTTGATTTGAAGTAATTTTGAAGTTTGACCTTTCCATTATTTTAATTCAAGTTTAATATTAAATATTAAAAAATGCCAAAAATAGTTTATTCATTTCTTGACTCCCAATCTTCATCTCATTTCTGTTTTTGATTGTTTGACCTTGACTTTCAATGTTATTGGTCAACATATGAGGATTGGTACATTGTATTTCATTTAATGCACTTTAATTTTGCCATTTCCATTTCTCTTATCCATCTTCTCCTTCTTCTTCTTCTATTTCTTTTGTTCTTGATCAATGAGTTGAAGGTTGATAAGTTAGCATTGATTAGGGAGATTTAATCTTCCTTGATTCAAATCTAATTCATCTTGATCAATTGATCAAGTGAATGGCTTTGCATTAAGGATAAGTTGTCTTCTAAATCATGCAAAAGGCTTAAACCAATACAAGATCAATTCTCATTTTCTTTTTGGCATGGCAAGTTTTTGGGACTTGGTTCACTAATCAAGACTCCTAACTTGTGTTACTTGCCTACATTATTATGGACCGGCCTCAGATAGTTGTGACTTCTACATAAGTCCAATTACGATTGCTTAACATAGCGCTAAATTTGCCTTATGGCACACTAACTACTAATACTAACTATTGACAATTAACATTTACTTTATGCAATTTACTTTTATGCAATTTACTATTCTTACACATATTATCCATTTGCTTTTCTCTTTGCTCACTTGAGCACATGTTTATGTTAATGCCATTTGCCTTTTGCTCACTTGAGCACATAATTGTGTATATATTATTGTGCTTGTGTTTTTATTTTGATTGTTGTGGACCAAATGCAAAGAAACAGACTTAGTTTCTAGGACCTTCCCAATGCAAAAAATGGAGAATTGGACTTAGATTCTAGGACCTTCCTTATGCAAAATTGGAGTAAAAGGATCTTAATGATGAAGATGGATTGGAAGGACCAAATCTCTAAACTCACTCTTGTCCATTCTTGTTTTACTTCATGGAATGTTTGATGTGTGTGCTTTTGTGCTAGGGGTTTCCATTTGAGCTTAATTGGAGGACCATTGCCATGATCATCCAAGTGGAAGATACTAGATACATTGAGGATCTCTTAAGAGACTTATTTGATTGCTTATGCTTTGTGGTTGCTTATTCCAAAGGATGAGAGCTACTTGGATTATCAATATGATCTCAAGAGAGGGACTCCATTGTGGTTTTGATTCTTCATCCCTCATATTTTTGTTTTACTTAGGACTTAGCCCTTCTTCTTCATCTCTCCATTCTAACCCAAGCCAAAATTCTTTGTGCAAACATTTAACTTTTGTTTTCAACATCTAGAAACCTAAGCCTTATGCTTTTGATTTTCAAACTTTCTTTTCACAATACTTATTTTGAATTGAATCTTTAAGTCAACTTTGACTATTTTGTACATACTTCTAATTGGTAAATATAACCCATTCAAATTTCTTTTTGTGGTTCCAATGGCCACTTAATCAAATTTTCCATAACCTTTAGTTATTAGGTTTGAGTTATCTTTGTGGTAGATGTAATACTCACCTATGTCCTTAGTGATGGACTATGAGTCTTCCATGCTTATTATATGGTTAACCCCTCACTAGCATGTTGAAGCTATCCTCACATGGTGGATTTGTGGTTTGGTTGAGTTTTCTCCCTCTGATAACAAAAGACCTTAAGGCTTTTGGACCAATCAATTCACCAACTTGTTTTGAGATTTTTATCCCGAACTACGAGGTTTTGATCCTAATCTTTTTTAAGATGGTATGTAGGCAATGGGTTTATCCATCCAAACACAAAATGTAAATAACTTGTATATTCTCTTCTCATCTCTTCAATCATGTTTGCACAAACAAAATTTTCACAAAACAAACAACCTTTGCAACAAGTATGAAAAGGGCTCCCTAGGAGTACCTAGGATGTTTTGGGTGCCTAACACCTTCCCATTGCATAACCAACCCCCTTACCCAGATCTTTGTTTCTCTTTTACTAGTTTTTGTTAAAACTTTTAGGTTTTTGTTCGCTTTCTAACCATTCCTTTGGATAAATAGAAGTGCGGTGGCGACTCGACTTTGTATGATTTACCTTGGATTTAGTCAATATCTCTAATGGTAACGAATACCCCGCTACAGAAAAGTGGCGACTCTGCTGGGGACATATTTGGCTAGTGGGTTTTGCCAACTTTTCATGCTTGTTGTTTTGTATTTGTTTTGTGACATATTTTTGTGCAATTTGGGATTACTGTATTGTATGTAATGATTGAATTGCTTGATATTAATTCCTTGTATGCTTGGTGATCTTTGTGAGATGAGTTCTATACCCGGACTCGAGTTCACTTAGTATAGGAGAATGGTGTAGTCTTGTTGACTTGTAAGGAGTTATTCCTTAGCAAGTTGACTTGCAAGTCCATTCACTTGGTGGAGGTTATGTTGGGATCAATAATGTCACACAAGTAAGTTGTGGTTAGACATTACTCTTTCCAATATAGACCTTAGAAGCCAAGGACCTTAGTTTACCAAGCCCATCTTGGCCTATTCTTAGGATGTAGTGCAAAAGTCATTCAAGTGTAAGATTTGATACGATTGTTACGCGATACTACACTCATAAGAGTCTCTCTTGAGAATATTTTTGGAATACGAGTAGTCGTTTCCCTGATAATATCCGAAAGATGGGATGATGACTATGGGAACCTCTTGTAGAACATGTTTGGCAGGTTTAAACCCTAGTACACTCCCTTTTGGGTGGTTCTTAACCTAAATCCATGCTCGTGACTTACAACAAACCCTTGATTCATGGTTGATCCGTTCATGAATCCTTAATATCAATGGAATTTGGGTGTTGATAAGGTGTAAACCATAATCCACCAAAATGGATGATTGATATTAAGGATAACATGATCCATCCCATGACCTTTTGTTTGGTGTGCTTTGCTTGATCCTTGAGTGTGATTGTTGCATTCATGCATTCATGCACTTATTTGCATCCATGTCATCAATAAAGAACAAAATTTTCAAGGAACTTAAGGGGTTTATTTGCAAAATTTTCAGACATGGAAAGACAAAGAAGGAATACAAAGAAGTACAACTTCAGACAGCCAGATTTGAAAGAGTTAAGGAATCTGACATCCTATGTATTAGATCCTTTGGGTTTCAAAGCTCGTTTTGGGAAGCTTCTTCCTCTTCTGACTACTCAGGTGGACGAAGGGTTGATGAGTGTATTGGTGCAGTTCTATGATCCCTTGTACCGTTGCTTCACGTTTTCAGATTTCCAACTTTTACCTACGCTTGAGGAGTATGCCTATCTTGTGGGTATACCTATTCTAGACCAGTTGTCGTTCAGTGGCTTGGAGAGTATTCCTACTTCTCAAGAGATAGCTGACATGTTGCATATAGATGAATCTCTGGTTGGTGCTCATATGACTACCAAAGGTGGAATTCAAGGTCTCCCTTCTGAGTTCCTCATTGCTCAAGCTATTATATATGGGAAGGCCATGAGTGAGGATGCCTCTGAAGCCATATTTGTACTTCTCATCTATGGATTGGTATTGTTCCCCAACATCGACAAGTTTGTGGATGTGATCGCTATTAGGATCTTTTCTACTCTTAATCCCGTTCTGACTCTGTTGGGTGATGCTTATTTCTCTTTGCATATGAGGAATGCAAAGGGTGGTGGTGCCATTGTGTGCTGTTTGCTCTGTTGTATAAGTGGTTTATTTCTCACTTACCGCAGACGGTCGCCTTCAAGGAGAACAAGGGATGTCTACGGTGGTCCACGAGACTTATGTCTCTCACTAATGATGATATCTCTTGGTACAACCGTGTGTATGATGGTGTGCAGATTATCGACTCTTGTGGTGAATTCTCCAATGTGCCTCTTCTCGGTACATGTGGTGGGATTAACTACAACCCTATTTTGGCACGTCGTCAGCTTGGGTTCCCCTTAAAGGATAAACCTAATAACATTCTGTTAGAGGGTGTGTTCTTTCAGGAGGGTAAAGATCCCCAAGGCTTGAAGGGAAGAATGGTCCGTGCTTGGCGCAAGATTCATAGGAAAGGAAGGGAAGAGTTGGGTCCTAAGAACTATGTCGCTTTAGAGCCTTATACTGCTTGGGTGAGGAAGAGAGCGTCTGAGTATCTCATGCCTTACGAGTATCCGAGACCTACACCTATGATTATGGCTGGGCCTTCAATCCTCCCTAATCAAAGAGTAGAGGAGTTGAGAGACGAAGATCGTTCACGTGCTTGGATCTGTGAACGCGAAGAGTTGCTTCAGCAAATTAGAGAGAAAGATGCTTTGATCGAGTTCCTCGAACATCAGGTTATTGATGATCCTGATGATGCATGGAATTCTCTACTTCCTCAGTCTTCCAAGTTTTGGAAGAGGAAGTATGATCGACTCGCCAAAGAGAAGGCGGATATGGAGGAAGCCTACGAGAGAGAGGTGAAGAGGCTCCGTGCATCCTATCTTCCTGTGTCCCGAGCTTTAGATGATTGTTTCTAGGGATCCATAGGATGATTATTTTCCTTTTCTCTTGTGTATGATTGACAATGCTGTACTTCTTTTCCCTGATATTATTTGATGAGATATTTCCATACGTAATAAATGTTTAGTATTTCCAAAATTTGCGAATAAAGCCCTAGAGTTCCTTTGAAATAAAAAACAAATCATATGCACAAACATTGCATGCATCATGTGCATAAGCAGGTTTTGTTTCCAGCTTCTTGTCCTGTGGTCTAACTCTGTGTCCTTCATTTATTTTGAAGACAAGCTGACTCACCGGTACTACACTAGAGCCAACATTTCAAGATTGATGGATCACCTAGAACAAGAGAACCGTGAGCTGAAAGAGGAAGTGGCCAGATTAAGTGCCTTGATGGAATCATTCTTGGCTGCCCAGAGCCAGTCTTCTCCGACGCCTTCAACTCCTCCCCAGAGGACATTCATCTCTGAGATTGTTTCCTCAACTGTGCCTGCAGCCAGTGCACATTTTACTCTATCGTCCATGCCAGCCGGATTCCCGTGGGGGATGCCTCCCAATTTCATGCCTGAGGGTCATGCTCCAACTTTTGCTTCTATGTCGGCATCTAGCCCGGTCCTTGCTGTTCATCCTCCTGTCGTGCATACCATGCCTAGGGTAGACGACACCATCTATCATTCTGAGCCGTCTGAAGGCCCAGATGTCTATGAAAAGATGGACGCTATGAATGATCAATTTCTTGAGCTTCGCAAGGAATTGAAAACTCTTCGAGGAAAGGATCTTTTCGGCAAGTCTGCTGCCGAACTATGCTTGGTTCCCAATGTGAAGATCCCTGTAAAATTCAAGGTCCCTGACTTTGAAAAATACAAGGGAAATACTTGTCCTCTCAGCCACCTGGTCATGTATGCCAGGAAAATGTCAACTCAAACCGATAATAATCAATTGCTCATCCACTACTTTCAGGATAGCTTGTCCGGTGCCGCTTTGCGTTGGTACATGGGTTTAGACAGCGCGAACATCCGATCCTTCAACGACCTTGGCGAGGCCTTCGTCAAGCAGTATAAGTATAATGTGGATATGGCTCCCGATAGGGATCAATTGAGGGCCATGTCCCAGAAGGACAAGGAAACATTCAAAGAATACGCCCAGAGGTGGCGAGAGTTAGTAGCACAGATTGTGCCTCCGCTAGAAGAGAAGGAAATTACCAAGATCTTTCTAAAGACTTTAAGTTCATTCTATTATGAGGGGATGATCGCTAGGGCTCCTTCTGACTTCACCGAGATGGTGAATATGGGGATGCGTCTAGAAGAAGGGGTTAGAGAAGGACGTCTAACCAGAGAAGAAGGCTCTTCTGCCAAACGTTATGGGGCGTTTGCAAAGAATAAAGATGGAGAGGCACATGCCGTGACTTCCCATGTAAAACCAAGAAGACCCTCTGTGAGGAGGAAGACCGTGCGTCCCGCCGATAACCAGCACCAGGTGGCTCACATAGCCCCTGTCTTTAGAGACAATCAACAGTATCAGCAACATAGCAACAATCAGCAACCACATCCGCAATATCAGCAACAACAACACCGACCGCAACAGCAGGCCTACCAGCCTCGAAACAGTAATCAAACCAGCACGAGTTACGAGAGGAAAAGGGTCACCTTTGATCCTATTCCAATGACGTATGCAAAATTATATCCCTCTTTGATTGAGAGGAAGTTGATTACTCTGAGAGACCCACCGGCTATACCTGCTAACCCCCAGTGGTGGTATAAACCCGAGTTACATTGTGTTTACCATTCTAGTGCTCCCGGCCATGACGTGGAGAACTGTTACCCTTTGAAGACCAAGGTTCAAGACCTTGTGAGCTGTGGCATTCTATGTTTTGAGGACGTAGGTCCTAATGTGAAGAAGAACCCATTGCCCGAGCATGGGAAATCTGTCAACATGGTCCAGGGCTGCCCTGGCAAGTACAAAGTCAAATATGTCAGTCATATTCGACAGTCTCTTGTCGAAATGCATCGTCTGCTATGTGATTACAGTCATTATGAGCATGACCATGATAGATGCCGAGTATGCTCTGTTAACCGATTGGGTTGTCGCCAGGTACGCAAGGATATTCAGGAAATGCTGGATGAAGGAGTCATTGAGATTATTCAGAATAGGAATGTTGACGAAGATGAGCCTGAGGTCAACGTAATTTCCCCAGTATTCCGGATGCCCGAGCCTGTTATCATCAAGTATGATGGTAGCAAGAAGAAGGCTTCTCCTGTTCTTATCATTAAGCTTGCCGGTCCTGTACCGTATTCTTCCGAGAAAGCCATCCCTTTTCGTTACAATGCTGTTGCTGTAAAAGATGGGAAAGAGGTGTCCTTGCCATCTTCTTCTGTTGTTAACATTGCGGATGTTAGTGGTTTGACCCGCAGCGGTCGTGTGTTTTCAGCACCTCCCAAGCCCCAGGCTAATGCTGGTTTTGATGAACGCCCGATTGGGAATGCTGTGAGCACTCCGAATCCGACACCTGTTGTTAAGCCCTCCTCTACATTGATAACTCCTACTTCTGTTGGCCCGAGTGGAAATATGAAAGAAGACTGCGATGAGATGCTGAGGCTCATCAAGAGAAGTGAGTACAATGTTGTAGGCCAGCTTCTACAAACACCATCCAAGATATCTGTGTTATCGTTACTTCTGAATTCAGAACCACAAAGAGAGGCTCTACAGAAGGTTTTGGATGTGGCATATGTAGATCATGATGTCACAATAGAACAATTCGATAGCATTGTTGCAAACATTATCGCTTGTAACAACCTGAGTTTCTGTGACTCTGATCTCCCTGAGGAGGGAAGAGACCACAACTTGGCTTTACACATATCTATGAATTGCAAAGACGACGCCATGTCCAATGTGCTGGTGGACACTGGGTCATCACTAAACGTATTGCCAAAAACCACTCTCTCGAAACTGTCATATCAAGGGTCTCCCATGAGGAAGAGTGGAATTGTTGTGAAAGCTTTCGATGGGTCACGTAAAACTGTGATTGGGGAAGTTGACCTCCCAGTCAAAATTGGACCGAGTGATTTCCAGATTACCTTCCAGGTTATGGATATCCACCCATCGTATAACTGTCTCTTAGGAAGACCATAGATTCACGAGGCGGGCGCCGTGACATCCACCCTACACCAGAAACTGAAATTCGTGAAGAACAAGAAATTGGTAGTGGTAGGGGGAGAAAAGGCTCTCCTGGTTAGCCATCTGTCTTCCTTCTCGTATATAGATGCTGAGGATGAAGTTGGAACTCCTTTCCAAGCTTTATCTATAGCTGAGCCTATTGAGAAGAGAACTCCTTCATTTGCTTCCTATAGAGATGCAAAGTTGGCCATTGAGTGTGGCGCAACTGCTGGTTTAGGAAAAATGATTGAGCTAGAAGATAATAAGTCTCGGGCTGGCATAGGCTTTTCTTCTGGGGTGTTCAACACCAAAAGGCTGTTCAAGAGTGGAGGTTTCATCCACACCGGTCAGGATGAAGAAGCGGCCGCTGTCTTGGAAGAAGATACAGAGGATTCTGGAAATTTCATTATCCCTGGAGGGGTCTGCAACAATTGGGTCGCTGTGGATATTCCTACAGTTATCCACAAGTCAATGTAATGATCACTTTGTTTAAAAAACCTTCTCCCATGCCAAAAGGAGGAGTGATGACATTGTTGGCAACATAAATACAATGATAATTTCATTCAATAAATTCATGTTAAATGTTTGTTTTTCCAATCATTTTCCCTTTTCGCTTTTTTGCATGAAATTGGTGATCACATAAAACCTAAAAAAATAGAATAAAATCAATCTTTTCATCTGCATAATGATTTGCCTTGTTTAAATTCTAAAAGCTTTTCATATCCAAAATCATTATGCAGGTTGATCAAACCTATTGAACATAATGATCCAACACCATCTCCCAATTTTGAGTTCCCTGTATTTGAGGCGGAAGAAGATGATGTTGAAGAGATTCCTGACGAGATTACCCGAAGATCATTCAGCCGTATCTCGAGAATCTGGAAACAGTCAACTTGGGGTCTGAGGATTGTGTTCGTGAAGTGAAGATTGGGGCACTCCTTGAAGAAACTGTTAAGAAGAGGTTGATTGAATTGCTACGAGAATATGTTTGACGTCTTCGCTTGGTCGTATGAAGATATGCCAGGTCTAGATACTGATATTGTGCAACATTTCCTACCTTTGAAGCCTGAGTGTGTGCCTGTGAAGTAGAAGCTCAGAAGAACTCATCCTGATATGGCAATGAAAATCAAAGAGGAAGTTCAGAACCAAATTGATGCAGGGTTTCTGGTGACTTCTACATATCCTCAATGGGTGGCCAATATTGTGCCCGTGCCTAAGAAAGATGGAAAAGTCTGGATGTGTGTGGACTATAAAGACTTGAATAAAGCTAGTCCGAAAGATGATTTCCCTCTACCACACATTGATATGTTGGTAGACAATACAGCTAAATTCAATGTCTTCTCATTTATGGATGGATTTTCCGGATATAACCAGATCAAGATGGCACCCGAGGATATGGAGAAGACAACATTCATCACACCTTGGGGAACATTCTGTTATCGAGTGATGCCCTTCGGTCTGAAGAATGCTGGAGCCACGTATCAACGAGCTATGACCACCTTGTTTCATGATATGATGCACAAGGAGATTGAGGTATATGTTGACGACATGATCGCTAAGTCAAGAACGAAAGTTGAACATGTAGAGCACTTGTTGAAGCTTTTTCAGCGTTTGAGGAAGTACAAGCTTCGTTTGAATCCCAACAAGTGTACATTTGGAGTCCGTTCCGACAAGTTATTGGGCTTTATTGTTAGTGAAAGAGGTATTGAGGTTGATCCTGCAAAGGTCAAAGCAATACAAGAGATGCCTGCGCCCAAAACAGAGAAACAAGTCCGAGGTTTTCTTGGCCGCTTGAATTATATTTCCAGATTCATATCCCACATGACTGCCACATGTGCACCGATATTCAAGCTCCTCCGGAAAGATCAGTCTCATGATTGGACCGAGGATTGCCAGAATGCTTTCGATAGTATTGAAGAATATCTGTCCAAACCTCCGATTCTATCTCCGCCTATAGAGGGAAGACCTTTGATCATGTATCTGACTGTCCTTGAAGACTCAATGGGTTGTGTCCTCGGTCAGCAAGACGAATCATGGAAGAAGGAGTATGCTATTTACTACATGAGCAAGAAGTTCACTGATTGTGAGTCTTGATACTCAATGCTCGAGAAGACATGCTATGCTTTGGCTTGGGCTGCTAAGCGCTTACGCCAGTATATGATAAATCATACGACTTGGTTGATATCCAGAATGGATCCAATAAGGTACATCTTCGAGAAGCCTGCTTTAACAGGGAGGATTGCCAGTTGGCAGATGTTGTTATCTGAGTATGATATTGAATATCGAGCCCAAAAGGCTATTACAAGTAGTATCTTGGCTGACCATTTGGTACATCAGCCTATTGAAGATTATCAGTCAGTTCAGTATGACTTCCCGGATGAGGAAATTCTGTATTTGAAAGTGAATGATTGCGATGAGCCTACACTCGATGAAGGGCCAGAGCCTAGTTCCAGATGGAGTATGGTGTTTGATGGCGCTGTAAATCAGTTTGGAAATGGCATTGGGGCAGTGATTATTACTCCTCAGGGCACACATATTCCTTTTACAGCAAGGCTAACTTTCAAATGCACGAATAATATGGCTGAGTATGAGGCCTGTATTAAGGGATTGGAGGAATGTATTGATCTAAGGATCAAGCATCTTGATGTATATGGTGATTCGGCCCTCGTTGTTAATCAGATTAAGGGTAAATGGGAAACGAATCAGCCTGGTCTCATTCCATATAGAGATTATGCAAGGAGGACTTCAACGTTTTTTACTGAGGTTGACTTCCATCATATTCCTCAAGATGAGAATCGGATGGCAGATTCTCTTGCTACGCTAGCTTCGATGATTGTGGTAAAACTTTGGAATGAAGTCCCCAATATCACTGTGATGCGCTTGGACAGACCAGCTCATGTGTTCGCGGTCGAAGAGGTGAAAGATGATAAGCCATGGTATTATGACATCAAATGTTTCCTTCAGAACCAGGTTTACCCGCCAGGGGCATCTGTGAAAGATAGGAAGACTTTGAGGAGATTGTCAGGCAGTTTCTACCTCAATGGCGACGTGCTTTATAAGAGAAATTTTGACATGGTTCTGCTCAGATGCGTGGATAGACACGAAGCAGACCTGTTAATGACTGAGGTCCATGAGGGTTCATTTGGTACTCATTCCAATGGACATGCCATGGCTAGAAAGATGTTGAGAGCGGGCTACTATTGGCTGACAATGGAGTCTGACTGCTGCGAGTACGTGAAGAAATGCCATAAGTGTCAAATTTACGCGGATAAGATTCATATTCCTCCAACACTTCTGAACGTGATTTCATCACCATGGCCTTTCTCCATGTGGGGAATTGACATGATTGGCATGATAGAACCGAAAGCATCTAATGGGCACAGATTTATTCTCGTAGCAATTGATTACTTTACTAAGTGGGTTGAAGCGGCATCGTATGCAAATGTGACCAGGCAGGCGGTCGTGAAGTTTATCAAGAATCAACTCATATGCCGCTATGGTGTGCCAGACAAGATCATTACTGACAATGGTCTAACTTGAACAACAACATGATGAAAGAACTGTGTAGTGAGTTCAAGATTGCGCATCATAATTCTTCGCCTTACATACCCAAGATAAATGGGGCTGTTGAAGCTGCTAATAAGAATATCAAGAAGATCATCCAGAAGAGGGTTGTCACGTATAAAGATTGGTATGAGATGTTGCCATTTGCTTTACATGGATATCGTACATCTGTCCGCACTTCAACAGGGGCAACCCCTTTCTCTCTTTTTTATGGCATGGAGGTTGTACTCCCAGTAGAGGTGGAGATCCCATGAATGAGAGTCTTGATGGAAGCCAAGTTAACTGATGCTGAATGGGTTCAGAGTCGTTATGACCAACTGAATTTGATAGAAGAGAAGAGATTGACTGCCATGTGCCATGGTCAGTTGTATCAGCAGAGAATGAAGAAAGCTTTTGATAAGAAGGTCAAGCCTCGTGTGTTCCGAGAAGGTGACATTGTGCTCAAGAAAGTCTTGTCTTTCGCGCCCGATTCCAGGGGCAAGTGGACTCCAAACTATGAAGGTCCATATGTTGTTAAGAGAGCCTTTTCAGGCGGTGCGTTGATACTTACAACTATGGATGGGGAGGATTTCACTCGTCCTGTGAATTCAGATGCAGTCAAGAAATACTTCGCCTAAAAATAAAAACAGAATACCTCGCTAAGTTGAAAACCCGAAAGGGCGGCTTAGGCCAAAATGAGCGTCTCGGTGGATTGAAAACTCGAAAGGGCGGTCCAGGCAAAAGTTAGAGACATGAAAAAATGAATATGTATCCCGCTAGATTGTGTACCTCACCCTGGGGAAATCTAGGCAAAAATTAGGGATTTGGCAAGTAACTGGATCCTGACAAGACTTTGTTCTACAACTGTCATCCGTCGGGGGATCTTGCTCATTCGTCATCAACCGAAGCTTCGAATACATCGAATTCAGAATTGGTGGAGAAATGGTCATTATGTTCAATGTAGCTCTTTTCCCATATATATCACCAATTTCAAACTTGTAAAGATCTATGGAGTCTTGCCATTTGCAGGCTACCATTCCATCAAATAAATTTGAGCCTTTTATCTAATTATTTGCTCTCTTATTTGTTCCTATTCAACAAATGTTTTGCATGTTTTAATTGAGAAAATGTCATTGTTTTGAATAAACGAATTTTTCATAATTTGTTTTTAAACAAGGTGAACATTCATAATGACGAAAAGGATACTTAGGAGATCCTCAGTGCTCTCCCAAGGATGGTATGATCTCCAACAGGGTAAGACATTCGTTCATATTCCTGGTGTGACTGTATTTTCTTTTTCTGGAGCCCTGAGTGGTATGCTTGTTGAGATATTCACCACTCTTCCCTTCAGCGGGGTAGCAACCTTTTCTCCTCAGCAGACGTGATCCCCTTGGTGGGTACGGTAGTTGGTGGTTGATCCCCAGAATCCCTTTATCCCTCGGATAGATTCCCCAGTAGAGTTGCTTATGTGGCAAATTCTACCTGTGCAATAAACTCTTTTCCCCAGTCGTGACTGATGATTCATCCCCTGCGGAGGTCTTTGCTCCCTGGTATCTTTGATTCCCGGCAGATTGGATACTCTCTGGTGATTTGGCTCTCTCTATTGAGATGTAGTACCGGATGTTTGTATTCCTGTGAAGCCTGTTAGTGTTAGAAATGTCTGTTTGTCAGCATTAATCATACATAAACCACGCATATGTGCACATATTTTTCAAACATGCAGATATTCATATTGCATTCTTTGCCATATATCTTTTGTTTAGTATCCTCTGCTAGTTGGTAATAATTTTTTCCAAGCAAGATGTCAGTGTCTGATCCCTCAATATAGAGAGTCAGCCCCCTTAAAGCAGAAAGTGTTTATCTTTCCTTCCACATTCCCCACTGAGTTATATCCTCGTGGACGACGGTTGTTTTCGCTTCCACCCAACACATATATTGGGATGGGTTCCCCTATTGAGTTATATCCTTACTAGGACGAGTCTTGATTCAGTTTGCCTCTTTGGTTTGATCCTAAATTGGCCTCTTGTGACTGTTTCCTGTGCATCCCCGTGGTATAAATGAATAATTGCTCAGTAACCAGTAATCATTCATCTTATCCCCGGTGGAGTCTGTGGTTTACTACCCTTATACCGGTAGTTGTAAACCCTATTTCCTCCCTTTGCAGAGTTAACCTTGTTGTTCATCCTAAGTTGATGACGGTTACCTTTCCGTGGTTTTCTACCCAGTATCCGGTAGATGTAATCCCCTCCTTGACGGTTATCATTATCCAATATTCGGTATTGATATTCCCTCCTTCTTTTGGATAATTGCCCTGATTAGGCAATTTATCACCAGCAACCTTCTTTCATTTACCGTTTGTCGGTAATGTTTGTTGCTCCCCTTGATTGGTCATCATTATATACCTAGTTTCGGTATCCCGATGCCTTTCTCTCTCGGTCAATTTATCTTTTATTAACCCAGTAACCGGTTGTGGATAATCTTCCGTGCGAGTATATTATCTACGTTCTGACGGTAATAGATAATATATCTCATGCACTCTTTGGTCGAAGCCTTTTGTTCTTCCCCAGTTGAGTAAGATTCGTATCCCTGTTTTGGAATCGAATGTCCATCCCTTAATCGAGTTTGCTTTTTGCCCTCTTTTTTGGATGATGAGTGTTCTGGGAATATTCCCCAATTCACGCTTTGGTCGGTCACCTATTATATGCCCAGTAACCGGTATCCCTGGTGATTCCTTCCTTCTGCTCCCTATTATGACTTTTTGTCCCATGTGGAGTAAGATTTTCCTGAGTCGAAATATACCTTTCTAGGTCTTCCTCAGATGATTTGGTTGATTGATATCTCTCACCCTTATACCGGTCTTAAATATTCATTCTTCCCGAGCATGTTGTTTTCTCACCCTTATATTGGTGTTCAGATCACACGTCTCTTTGAGCTTATTACCCAGTAACTGGTAATACCTCATCCCGTTGCTTCCCTAGGAGATTCCTTTTTGGATATCCCCAATGAGGTCCCTTAGTGGATTATCCTCACCTGAGTCCAGATTTTTATCCGAAGTATCCATTGTGGATAATGTTGCTGTGTTGGCATATTCCCTAACACATGCATCTTCGACTCAGCTCGGGTCTCCCTTTGGAATTCTGTTCCCCAAGCTTTGAGTCGTGCCCTGCTTACGCATTTCTTTCTTATCCCCATTAGAGTCCCCAGAGTCTCTGTCCCATTTTATGAGCGTATTACTCATATGGAATTTCAATTTCCTCCTGATCTTTACCTTGGTGGACAGATATCCCCACAGAGTGTTACCATTCTGCATACATTTGCATCGTGAGGTCTCTTAGGGACCAAAATTCGTCTTTTTGTTATTATTTAAGCCCATTCTACCTCGTCGAAACGAAGATTTTAACCTTCAATTCTCCGGCTAGAATGACCTTAAATAGGGGCATCTGTAAGACCCCAACTTTGTCCCTAAGATCCCTCATGGCATCATAACATTTCATTTGCATAGCCTCAAGGATCATTAGCATCTTGGTTCCCTTTGCCTTTGGATGGGACCTCTTGTGAGTGGCTTGAGATCACCAAGCATGCTTGAATTGTATATCATTGCTTTTCTCATTTTGTTTACTAACCAAAAGCACAAAAATATGTCACTAACATCTTTTGTTTATAGCTTGAGCAATCACAAGGTCCAAAGCTTCTAGGAGATCATTGGTACAAAGACATGGTCAAGAGGAGATGATAGCAAGCATGGTAATGGTTCCCAAAGCTTTCATCCATCAAATATGCCTCCCTAGTATCTCAATTCATCATTTTGATCAAATCAAGTCAAAGGGTTTGAGGTTTGTGCCCCAAGGAAACCCTAATTCATCTGTGCACCATAATGCCTTGCTCTTGAAGCAACCTCAACCCATGATCAAATACAATCAAGGGAAGTTATTTAATTCATCATTTCATGCATATTTGAACTTATTTGAGTGTCCTCAATCATCAATTCATCAAGATATGGGTTGTGGACTTGAGAAGTTGATCAGTCAATCCATCTGACTATTTTGAAATGCACTGAGACCTAGCTTTTTATGTGTTGGTCAAATGGAGATGGTTCCAAAAGACAATATGAACAACGTTCATGTTAATCAAAAATTTATTTGAAGCTTGGAAGGTCATCTCCCATTCCAATACATTATTGGTCATTTTGACTGAAACCCTAATTGTGGGTCAACTTCCCAAGGACATAACTCATTCATTGTTTAAGATTTTGAGGTGGGATCAAATGAATTGGAAATCTTAATATGTCTACTTCAAATGTTATGTTGAACAAAAGTTCAAAATCTCAAAGAAAATACATGTGATAATGCAAGACATTATAGGTCCTTTTGGGTCAAATGCATTAAAAGTAAAAAAAGTCCAACTTCAAGTGCCCATAACTCTTTCATGAAAAATCCAAATGATGCAAAATTTAAGTCCATTTTGATTTTCTTGAAAAGATCTACAACTTTTGTGTTGGAGGGTTTTCCATTTGAGGCTTGCATCATCAAAACAAAGGGGCTTGAAAGTTGGCCTATTTTAGAAACCTTGCCTTGACATGTCATGCACCTTGCACTTTAAACTCAAATTTCATAAATTTCCACACTTCAAATGAGTTTTTGTCCAACATAACATTTATTACTTATACAAAGACCTTTCCAACCATTACCCACATGCCTATGTTTGGATTTTCTAAATGGTACTTTCGAAGAGATGAATGTTTAGTTACAAATGAGAAATTCACTTGAAATTTGGGTACATAAGCAATTGCCTTGCAAGTCACACGTCCAATTCCATTTGGCTGATGCTCAGAATTCATTTGGCATTGTTTTTGGGCCTTGTGCATGATCATGCAAGCCCATGCAATGAAGCTCCACATGCCATGCACACGGATTGATCACAAGCTTCTTGCCACTTCCTCTATAAATAGAGACCTCATTCCATTCATTTCACACGCCTAATTCAACCTGAAATGCTGCAGAATTCTTTCCATAGCCATCACTAAAGAAGCAATTCCAATTTTCTCAAATTTTTCAGATCTAAAATTCAACTTCATCTGGTTGAATTCTTAGATCTAATGCTTCTAAACCTTCATCATTCATCTCATTGAACTTTTGTTTTAGCAAAGCAAGCAAGGCATCGTGCTCAAATTACCATAACTCAAGCTTACACTCCAACTGGTATTTTCTTCGATTCTCATCATCCATGGACCTTTTTGCTTGGATCTAATGTTTTCTGAAGTCCTCACTTGAGAGGCAAGCTAGTGGTAGCTTCAATTTTGCTTTTCCTTGATCTGTATTTTGTATACCTGAATCTTCCACCTCAGATTTCTCAATTTATAGGAATCTTGAGTGTGATTCAAGGTTACAGGGGTGATGTACATCACCCCAGCTTCATGTTGGTATAAGGATCGTGCATTTCCATGAAGGTTTGAAAACATGCAAAATTGACCGAAATCTGTAGGCTCACCGGAGAAGAAGGTGGCTCCGGTGGCCGCCTGTTTCCAGTTTGAATGCTGGCCGTTGGATGTGATTCCCATATCGAATCCTGACCATTGCTTGTTATGACTTTTATTTGTTTTCCATGTGAGTGCATTGACCGTGGCTTATCATGAGTGCGCGCCTCTGGATCCTTGGATCTGCCAGCTCAATTAATGAGCTCAGATCCAAGGGCTCTCGTTTTATCCAATTTCTATTTTCTGTTTTAATTCCATTTTATTTTCTTAAATTCCATTTTATTTCAAAAATCAATATCTCTTTCATTTTTTATCCAAAAATTATGGGACCAATTGCATTATTTCCCAAATAATTTCTAGTTTCTATTTCTGATTTTTAATATTTTTTATTTTGTCATTTGATATTTTTCATGAATTTTCTCTTTTCTGATTATTTTTAATTCATTTTAAATAGTTTTTGATGCTCAAAAAATACAAAAATATTTTCCTAACCTATTTGAATGATGATGGATCTATGAAAAATATTCTCATCAATTTTTAAATTGATTTGAGATTTATTTGAGATTTTAGTTCAATTAGGTTATTTTTATTCATTTTTCATTGGTTAAAAATAGTTTCTGACTTTTAAAAATGATGAAATTTTTTGTCAAGCTTTGTTCGACCTTGTTGAACTTAGGATAAATTACTTGGACCTTTCAAGGTTGATTTGAAGTAATTTTGAAGTTTGACCTTTCCATTATTTTAATTCAAGTTTAATATTAAATATTAAAAAATGCCAAAAATAGTTTATTCATTTCTTGACTCCCAATCTTCATCTCATTTCTGTTTTTGATTGTTTGACCTTGACTTTCAATGTTATTGGTCAACATATGAGGATTGGTACATTGTATTTCATTTAATGCACTTTAATTTTTCCATTTCCATTTCTCTTATCCATCTTCTCCTCCTTCTTCTTCTATTTCTTTTCTTCTTGATCAATGAGTTGAAGGTTGATAAGTTAGCATTGATTAGGGAGATTTAATCTTCCTTGATTCAAATCTAATTCATCTTGATCAATTGATCAAGTGAATGGCTTTGCATTAAGGATAGGTTGTCTTCTAAATCATGCAAAAGGCTTAAACCAATACAAGATCAATTCTCATTTTCTTTTTGGCATGGCAAGTTTTTGGGACTTGGTTCACTAATCAAGACTCCTAACTTGTGTTTGTTGCCTACATTATTATGGACCGGCCTCAGATAGTTGTGACTTCTACATAAGTCCAATTACGATTGCTTAACATAGCGCTAAATTTGCCTTATGGCACACTAACTACTAATACTAACTATTGACAATTAACATTTACTTTATGCAATTTACTTTTATGCAATTTACTATTCTTGCACATATTATCCATTTGCTTTTCTCTTTGCTCACTTGAGCACATGTTTATGTTAATGCCATTTGCCTTTTGCTCACTTGAGCACATAATTGTGTATATATTATTGTGCTTGTGTTTTTGTTTTGCTTGTTGTGGACCAAATGCAAAGAAATGGACTTGGTTTCTAGGACCTTCCCAATGCAAAAAATGGAGAATTGGACTTAGATTCTAGGACCTTCCTTATGCAAAATTGGAGTAAAAGGATCTTAATGATGAAGATGGATTGGAAGGACCAAATCTCTAAACTCACCCTTGTCCATTCTTGTTTTACTTCATGGAATCTTTGATGTGTGTGCTTTTGTGCTAGGGGTTTCCGTTTGAGCTTAATTGGAGGACCATTGCCATGATCATCCAAGTGGAAGATACCAGATACATTGAGGATCTCTTAAGAGACTTATTTAATTGCTTATGCTTTGTGGTTGCTTATTCCAAAGGATGGGAGCTACTTGGATTATCAATATGATCTCAAGAGAGGGACTCCATTGTGGTTTTGATTCTTCATCCCTCATCTTTTTGTTTTACTTAGTACTTACCCCTTCTTCTTCATCTCTCCACTCTAACCCAAGCCAAAATTCTTTGTGCAAACATTTAACTTTTGTTTTCAACATCTAGAAACCTAAGCCTTATGCTTTTGATTTTCAAACTTTCTTTTCACAATACTTATTTTGAATTGAATCTTTAAGTCAACTTTGACTATTTTGTACATACTTCTAATTGGTAAATATAACCCATTCAAATTTCTTTTTGTGGTTCCAATGGCCACTTCTTAATCAAATTTTCCATAACCTTTAGCTATTAGGTTTGAGTTATCTTTGTGGTAGATGTAATACTCACCTATGTCCTTAGTGATGGACTATGAGTCTTCCATTCTTATTATAGGGTTAACCCCTCACTAGCATGTTGAAGCTATCCTCACATGGTGGATTTGTGGTTTGGTTGAGTTTTCTCTCTCTGATAACAAAAGAACTTAAGACTTTTGGACCAATCAATTCACCAACTTGTTTTGAGATTTTTATCCCGAACTACGAGGTTTTGATCCTAATCTTTTTTAAGATGGTACGTAGGCAATGGGTTTATCCATCCAAACACAAAATGTAAATAACTTGTATATTCTCTTCTCATCTCTTCAATCATGTTTGGACAAACAAAATTTTCACAAAACAAACAACCTTTGCAACAAGTATGAAAAGGGCTCCCTAGGAGTACCTAGGATGTTTTGGGTGCCTAACACCTTCCCATTGCATAACCAACCCCCTTACCCAGATCTCTGTTTCTCTTTTACTAGTTTTTGTTAAAACTTTTAGGTTTTTGTTCGCTTTCTAACCATTCCTTTGGATAAATAGAAGTGCGGTGGCAACTCGACTTTGTATGATTTACCTTGGATTTAGTCAATATCTAATGGTAACGAATACCTCGCTATAACAATGACGTGAGCCATCCCGTGACCTTTATGTGGTGTGACTTTCTTGATCCTTGAGTGTGATTGTTGCACCCATGCATTCATGCATTAATTTGCATCTATATCATCAACAATAAAAGTTTTCAAGGAACTTAAGAGGTCTATTTGCAAATTTTCTGACATGGATAAGCAAAGAAGGAATACGAAGAAGTACAATTTTAGACAACCCGACTTGAAAGAGTTAAGGAGTTTGACATCTTATGTACTAGAGCTCTTGGAGTTCAAAGCTCGCCATGGAAAGCTCCTGTCTATTCTTGCCACCAAGGTGGATGAAGGTCTGATGAGTGTGTTGGTGCAGTTCTACGATCCTTTGTATCGGTGCTTCACTTTTCCGGATTTCCAGCTTTTGCCTACACTTGAGGAGTATGCTTATCACGTGGGTATATCTATTCTTGATCAGTTGTCGTTCAGTGGTTTGGAGAAGGTTCCGTCTTCTCAAGAGATTGCAGACATGCTTCACATAGATGTGTTCAATGTTGTTGCCAATATGACTACCAAGGGTGGAATTCAAGGTCTCCCGTCTGATTTTTTGATTGCCAAAGCTACCTTGTTTGGGAAGGCCATGAGTAAGGAAGCTTTTGAAGTCATATTTGTACTAGTCATCTATGGGCTAGTGTTATTTCCCAACATCGACAACTTCGTGGATGTGAACGCTATTAGGATTTTCTCTTCTCTTAATCCCGTTCCGACTCTGTTGGGTGACATTTATTTCTCTTTGCATATGAGGAATGCGAAGGGTGGTGGTTCCATTGTGTGTTGTCTGCCTCTGTTGTACAAGTGGTTTATTTTGCACTTGCCTTAGATGCTCGCCTTCAAGGAGAACAAGGGATGTCTACGGTGGTCTGCGAGACATATGTCTCTCACTAATGATGATATCTCTTGGTATAACCATGTCTATGATGGAATTCAAATTATTGACTCTTGTGGTGAGTTCTCCAATGTGCCTCTTCTTGGTACATGTGGTGGAATTAACTACAACCCTGTTTTAGCTCGCCGTCAGCTTGGGTTCCCCTTAAAGGATAAACCTAACAATGTTTTGTTGGAAGGCTTATTCTTTCAAGAGGGTAAAGATCCCCAGAACTTGAAGGACAGGATGGTCCGCGCCTGGCGCAAGGTTCATAGGAAAGGGAGGAAAGAGCTTGGTCCGAAGAATTGCATTGCTTTGGAACCCTACACCTCTTGGGTGAGGAAGAGAGCTCTTGAGTACCGCATGCCATACGATTATCCGAGACCTACCCATATGGTTATGGTTGGGCCTTAAACCCTCCCTAACCAAGGAATAGAGGAGTTGAGAGATGAAGACTGGTCGCGTGCATGGATTCGTGAGCGAGAGGAACTTCTTCAGCAGCTCAAAGATAAGGATGCATTGATAGAATTTCTAGAGCATCGGGTTATTGATGAGCCTAATGATGTGGTTACTTCTCTTCTTCCTCATTCATCTAGGTTCTGGAAGAGGAAGTATGATCAGCTTGCTAAGGAGAAAGCCGATATGGAAGCAGTTTATGAGAGAGAGGTGAAGAGGCTTCGTGCAGCTTATCTTCCGATCTCGAAGGCTTTGGACGATTATTTCTGGGGCTCCATACGATGTTTATTCTCCTTTTCTCTTGTATTGTATTTGGTTACCAAAACTGTACTACTTCATTGGTGTAAAAAGTTTCCAAATATTATTGCTATGAGTATTCCATGTATGTCTTAAAAGTAAAACATTTTCAAATATTTGCAAACAGATCTCTAAAGTTCCTTTGATTAAAAACAAATCATATGCACGAACATTGCATGCATCTTGTGATGTATGCTCGTAAGATGTCAACACAGACCGATAATGACCAACTGCTGATCCACTACTTTTAGGATAGCCTGACAGGTGCTGCGCTCTAGTGGTATATGGGGCTGGAGAGTGCAAGCATCTTCTCTTTCAACGATCTAGGCGAGGCCTTCGTCAAGCAGTATAAATATAATATGGATATGGCTCCGGACAGGGACCAATTATGGGCGATATCGCAGAAGGACAAGGAAACCTTCAAGGCGTACGCCTAGTGATGGCGAGAGTTGGCAGCTCAGATAGTGCCACCCCTGAAAGAGAAGGAGATGACAAAGATCTTTTTGAATACTTTGAGCTCTGTCTATTATGAAAGAATGATCGCCAGTGCTCCCTTAGACTTCACCGAAATGGTGAATATGGGGATGAGATCGGAAGAAGGGGTCCGTGAAGGACGGTTATCCAAAGATGACAGTTCCTCAGCAAAGAAGTATGGAGGCTTTGCGAGGAATAAGGAGGGAGAGACTCATGCTGTGTCCTCCCATATCAAAAGAAGGCCCTCTGTGAGTAGGAAGGATATGCGTCCTGCCATCAACCAACACCAGGTGGCTCATATAGCTCCTGCTTTCAGAGAAGTTCATCAACAACAACAACATCGTCAACAACAAAAGGACTACCAGCCTCATAACAATAACAATACCAACATCAATAACTACGAGAGGAAGAGGGTAACTTTTGACCCAATTCCGATGACATATGCTGAGCTCTATCCTTCTTTGATCGATAGAAAGCTGATAACTCCGCGAGATCCTTCTGCTGTACCGACCAACCCTCAGTGGTGGTATAAGCCAAAGCTTCATTGTGTATATCATTCCGGTGCTCCTAGACATGACGTGGAGAATTGTTACCCGTTGAAGACCAAGGTGCAAGACCTTGTGAGAAGTGGGATATTTTTTTTGAGGACATAGGTCCGAATGTTAAAAAGAACCCATTGCCCGAGCATGGGAAAGCAACTGTTAACATGGTCCAGGGTTGCCCTGGCAAATACAAAGTCTTGTATGTGAATGACATAAGGCAATATTTGGTTGAGATTCATAAGATGTTATGTGAACACAGCCATTACGAGCATGACCATGATAGGTGCCAGGTGTGCACTATCAATGAGAGAGGATGCCGTCAAGTTAGAAAGGACATCCAAGAGATGATTGATCAAGGGATGACTGAAATACTTCAGAATCGCAATGAGGATGAAGTTGATGTAATCACCCCAATTTTTAAAATTCCTGAGCCTGTTGTCGTCAAGTATGATGGCAGCAAGAAGAAGGTATCACCGGCTCTTGTGATCAAGCCAGCGGGCCCTGTCCCGTATGTATCAGACAAAGCTATTCCCTACCGATACAACGCTGTTATGCTGGAGGATGGAAAGGAGGTGTCGTTGCCCTCAAGTTCTGTAGTTAGCATTTCAGATGTCAATGGTGTGACCCGTAGTGGTCGTGTTTTCTTGGCGCAGCCGAAACCCCATGAAGACATTGTGAAGAGAGCTGTTGTTAATCCTGTCGGTCCCGTGGGGACTTCTTCTTCAAACAATTATGTTCCTGTTGTTGACCCTGTTGTTGTCAAGAATAATAATACTCCTATCCTGGTTGGCTAATCTGGAATTTTGAAAGAGGATGGTGATGAGATGCTGAGGCTCATCAAAAGGAGTGAATATAATGTTGTTGATCAGCTTCTACAAACTCCATCAAAGATATCTGTATTATCTTTATTGATGAATTCTGAGCCACACCGCGAAGCTTTGCAGAGGGTGTTGGACGTGGCATACGTGGACCGCGATGTCACAATAGAGCAATTTGATAGCATTGTTACAAATATAACCACTTGCAAAAATTTGAGCTTCTGTGATGCTGATCTTCCCGAGGAGGGAAAAGACCACAATTTGGCCTTACACATTTCAATGAACTGTAAGGATGATGCCTTGTCCAATGTGTTGATGGACACAGGATTATCACTTAATGTGTTGCCAAAATCCACTCTCGCTAAACTTTCTTATCAAGGGCCTCCCATGAGGCAGAGTGGAGCGGTTGTGAAGGCGTTTGATGGATCGCACAAAACTGTGATCGGCGAATTAGAACTCCCGATCAAGATTGGACCTAGTGATTTCCAGATCACTTTCCAAGTCATGGATATTCATCCATCTTACAGCTGTTTTCTTGGCATACCATGGATTCACGAGGCAGGCGCCGTGACATCCACCCTACACCAAAAGTTGAAGTTTGTAAAAAACAAGAAGTTGGTGGTGATAGGGGGAGAGAAGGCTCTCTTGGTCAGTCATTTATCTTCCTTTTCCTATATTGACACTGAGGATGAGGTTGGGACTCCGTTCCAAGCCTTATCTATTGCTGAGCCTTCAAGGAAAGGACTTTCTTCATTTGTCTCCTATAATGATGCAAAGTTGGCCATTGAGCATGGCGCAACTACTGGTTTGGGGCAAATGATCAAGTTGAAAGATAATAAGTCCCGAGCTGGCATAGGGTATTCTTCCGGTGTTTCCAATGAGCGTGGGCTGTTCCAGAGTAGAGGTTTCGTCCACACAGTTGAAGATCAGGAAGCTGCTGCCATTCTTGAAGATGATAAAGAGGAAGACCTTGGCAACTTTGTCATACCTGGCGGGATCTGCAATAATTGGGTCGTTGTTGATGTTCCAACAGTTATCCATAAGTCAACGTAATGTGTTCATTTTGTTTGAAAACCCTACTCCCTTGCCAAAAGGAGAAGTGAAGACATTGTTGGCACAATTTGATTAATACAATGATATTCATTCAATAATCACATGTTAAATGTTTGTTTTCCCAAAATTATTTTTCCTTTTTGCTTTTTTGCATGAAATTGGTGATCACTATAAAACCCTAAAAAAGAAAATAAAATCAATCTTTTCATATGCATAATGATTTGCTTTATTTGAATTCTGAAATCTCTTTTATACTCAAAATCATTATGCAGGTTGATCAAACCCATTGAACATAATGATCCAACACCATCTCCCAACTTTGAGTTCCATGTATTTGAGGTAGAAGAAGATGATGTTGAAGAGATTCCTGATGAGATTACCCGTCTGCTTGAGCACGAGGAGAAGATCATCCAGCCGCATCTTGAGAATCTGGAAATAGTCAACTTGGGGTCTGAAGACTACATTCGTGAAGTGAAGATTGGGGCACCCCTTGAAGAGTCTGTTAAGAAGGGGTTGATTGAGTTGCTACGAGAATATGTCGACGTCTTCACCTGGTCGTATGAAGACATGCCTGGTCTAGATATTGATATTGTGCAACATTTCTTTCCGTTGAAGCCTGAGTGTATGCCTGTGAAGCAGAAGCTCAGAAGAACTCATCCTGATATGGCAGTGAAGATTAAAGAAGAAGTTCAGAAGCAAATTGATGCAGGGTTTCTGGTGACTTCTACATATCCTCAATGGGTGGCCAATATTGTGCTTGTGCCTAAGAAAGATGGAAAAGTCTGAATGTGTGTGGATTACCGTGACTTGAATAAAGCTAGTCCGAAAGATGATTTTCCTCTACCACACATTGATATGTTGGTAGACAATACGGCTAAATTCAATGTCTTTTCATTTATGGACGGATTTTCCGACTATAATCAGATTAAAATGGCACCCGAGGATATGGAGAAGACAACATTCATCACACCTTGGGGAACATTCTGTTATCGAGTGATGCCGTTCGGTTTGAAGAACGCCGGAGCCACGTATCAACAAGCTATGACTACCTTGTTTCATGATATGATGCACAAGGAAATTGAGGTGTATGTCGATGATATGATTGTGAAGTCAAAAATGGAAGTTGAACATGTAGAACACTTGTTGAAGCTTTTCCAGCGTTTGAGGAAGTACAAACTCCGCCTGAATCCGAACAAGTGTACATTTGGAGTCCGTTCTGGCAAGTTATTGGGCTTTATTGTCAGTGAAAGAGGTATTGAAGTTGATCATGCCAAGGTCAAAGCAATACAAGAGATGCCTGCGCCCAAAACTGAGAAGAAAGTCTGAGGTTTTCTTGGCCGCCTGAATTATATTTCGAGATTTATATCCCACATGACTGCCACATGTGCGCCTATATTCAAGCTCCTCCGGAAAGATCATCGTCATGATTGGACCGAGGATTGCCAGAAGGCCTTCGACAATATCAAAGAGTATTTGTCTGAGCCTTCGATTCTGTCTCCGCCTGTTGAAGGGAAACCATTGATTATGTACTTAACAGTTCTCGATGATTCCATGGGTTGTATCCTGGGTCAGCAAGATGAATCAGGGAAGAAAGAGTATGCCATATATTACTTGAGTAAGAAGTTTACTGACTGTGAGTCTCGGTACTCAATGCTTGAAAAAACATGTTGTGCTTTGGCTTGGGCCGCTAAGCATTTACGCCAGTATATGTTGAATCATACGACTTGGTTGATATCCAAAATGGATCCAATCTGGGAGGATTGGCCGTTGGTATATGTTGTTATCTAAGTATGATATTGAGTATCGAGCTCAAAAAACCATTAAAGGTAGTATCCTGGATGACCATTTGGCACATCAACCAATTGAAGATTATCAATCTGTGTAGTACGACTTCCCTGATGAGGAGATTCTAAATTTGAAGATGAAAGATTGTGATGAGCCTACACTCGATGAAGGGTCGGAGCCTGGGTCTCGATGGAGTATGGTGTTCGGTGGTGTTGTCAATTAGTATGGAAATGGTATTGGGTCAGTGATTATTACTCCTCAAGGCACGCATTTTCCTTTTACAGCAAGGCTAACTTTCAAATGCACGAATAATATGGCGGAGTATGAGGCCTGTATTATGGGTTTGGAAGAATGTATTGATTTTAGGATCAAACATCTTGATGTTTATGGCGATTCGACCCTTGTTGTTAATCAGATCAAAGGTGAATGGGAGACGAATCAGCCTGGTCTCATCCCATACAAAGATTATGCCTGGAGGATTTCAACTTTCTTTACTGAGGTTGACTTCCATCACATTCCTCGAGATGAGAATCGGTTGGCAGATGCTCTTGCTACACTTGCTTCAATGATTATGGTGAAATATTGGAATGAAGTCCCCAATATTACTATGATGCGCTTGGATACACCAGCTCATGTGTTTGCAGTAGAAGAAGTGAAAGATGATAAGCCATGGTACTGTGATATCAAGTGTTTTCTCCAAAGTCATACTTACCCGCCTGGGGCATCTGTTAAAGGTAAGAAGACTTTGAGGAGATTATCCGGCAGTTTCTACCTCAATGGCGATGTGCTTTATAAGAGGAATTTTGACATGGTTCTGCTCAGATGCGTGGATAGACACAAAGCAGACCTGTTGATGACTGAAGTCCATGAGGGTTCATTTGGTACTCATTCCAATGGGCATGCCATGGAAAAGAAGATGTTGAGAGCAGGCTATTATTGGATGACAATGGAGTATGACTGCTGCAAGAATGTGAAGAAATGCCACAAGTGTAAAATCTATGCTGATAAGATTCATGTTCCCCCGACACTTCTGAATGTTATTTCCTCACCATGGCCTTTCTCCATATGGGGAATTGACATGATCGACATGATTGAACCGAAAGCGTCAAACGGTCACCGTTTTATTCTCGTAGCTATTGATTACTTCACCAAGTGGGTTGAAGCGGCATCATATGCGAATGTGACCAGGCAGGTGGTTGTGAAGTTTATCAAGAACCAACTTATATGCCAGTATGGTGTTCCAGACAAGATCATTACTGATAATGGATCTAACTTGAACAACAAGATGATGAAAGAGCTGTGTAGCGAGTTAAAGATTGCGCATCATAATTCTTCTCCTTACAGACCTAAGATGAATGGGGATGTTGAAGCTACTAAAAAAAACATTAAGAAGATTATTCAGAAGATGGTTGTTACGTACAAAGATTGGCATGAGATGCTGCCATTTGCTTTGCATGGCTATCGTACATATGTCCGCACTTTAACAGGGGCAACCCCTTTCTCTCTTGTATATGGCATGGAGGCTGTGCTCCCCGTAGAGGTTGAGATCCCATCAATGAGAGTCTTGATGGAAGCCAAGTTGGCTGAGGCTGAATGGGTTCATAGTCGTTTTGACCAACTGAACTTGATTGAAGAGAAGAGATTAACTGCCATGTGTCATGGTCAGTTATATCAGCAGAGGATGAAGAAAGCCTTTGATAAGAAGGTCAAGCCTCGTGTGTTCCGAGAAGGTGACCTTGTGCTCAAGAAAGTCTTGTCTTTCGCACCCGATTCCAGGGGAAAGCGGACTCCAAACTATGAAGGTTCATATGTTGTTAAGAGAGCCTTTTCAGGCGGTGCTTTGTTGCTTACAACTATGGATGGGGAGGATTTCACTCGTCCTGAGAATTCAGATGCAGTCAAGAAATACTTCGCCTAAAATAAAAATAGAATAGCTCGCTAAGTTGAAAACCCGAAAGGGCGGCTTAGGCAAAAATGAGCGTCTCAGTGGATTGAAAACCCAAAAGGGAGGTCCAGGCAAAAGTTAGAGACATAAAAAATAATAAATATATATCACTCTAGATTGAGTACCTCACCCTGGGGCAATCTAGGAAAAAATTAGGGATTTGGCAAGTAACTGCATCCTGACAAGACTTTGATCTACATTAGTCATCCGTCAAAGATTCTCTTTCAGTCATCATCAATTGAAGCTTCAAATACAGTGGATTCAGGGTTGGTGGAGAAAAGGTCATTATGTTCAATGTAGCCCTTTTTCCAATATATATCACCAATTTCAAATTTGTAAAAATCCATGGAGTCTCGCCATTTGCGGACTACCATTCTATTAAATAAATTTGAGCCTTTATCCAATTCTTGGCACTCTTATTTGTTTCTGTTTAACAAATGTTTACATGTTTTAATTGATAAATATCATTGTTTTAAACAAATAAAGTTTTATAAACTATTTTTAAGCAAAATGAACATTCACAATGACTGAAAGGATAGTCGAAACGTCTTCAGTGCTCTCCCAAGGATAGTACGATTTCCAAAGGGTAAGACATTTGTTCATATTTTGGCATGTTTATGTCCTCTTCATTAGCTTTCAGGTTGTCTCCTCAGGAAGTAGTTTAGAGCATTTGGTGGAAGATTTGTTTCTCTTCTATCCCCAACATGTTTCCTTTGAGGGTTGCCTACAGTTTATCCCCGACAGGATTTCCTGACCCAAGTTTGATAATTTGGATTCCCTCAGTGGTTGAAGTTTTCTTCTAAGAATTACGAGATGATGTGTTGCTTCCTTCCCCACCCGAGCAATTTGTTTTGTCTCCCCTTAAGCAGAGTTGGTCTCTCCAGCGATTAGAAGGGAATATTTTGATTGATGAGTATCTGTCCGGCGTTGAGCCCCACGGATTTGTATATCTTTCCTTGATAATTTCCCTAGTAGATTTTCTTCTATGGAGGATCCTTTCGATCTTCAACCACTTGTTCCCGATAATGGACAAGAAGTCCCTAGCAGTTGGCAGTTGTGACTTTGCCTATTCCCAGTGGTGATCGATGTCTTGCCGTATTTGATGCATCTTCACCAGAGATGATTTCTCCAGTAGGTTGTGCCCTTCTTCTTGAGATGTTGTGCCGGATGTCCGTTCATTGATTCTCGGACCTGTTTGTGTTAGATATGTCTGTTTGTTCGTATTAATCATACACAAATCATGCATATACATGCATAATTATAGCATTCAGATATTCATGTTGCATTCTTTACCATATATCCTTGCTTGTTATTCCCTGCTATTGGTGAAATGTTCTTCCCCAAGCACATGTTAGTGTCTGATCTCTTCATATAAAGTCAGCCCATAGGCAGAAAGTGTCTATCTTTCCTTCCTCATTCCCCACTGAGTTAAGTCCTCATGGATGATTATTGTTTCAGCCTTCACCCCAATTATGTATCGGGATGGAATTACTCCCCTGAGTTATATCCTCATTGGGTTGAGTCTTGTTTGATTGTGTCTTTCTAGTTTGTTCCTAGACTGACTCCTTTTCTAAATTATCCCCTGCAATTCCCTGTGGTTCAATTATTCAGTAGCTCAGTAACTAGTAATTGTTCAACCTTTTCCCCAGCGGACTTTGTGGCCTTCTACCCAGTAACCGGTAGTTGTAAGTCCTATTTCTGTGGTTTTCTACCCAGTAATCGGTAGATGTAATTCCTTCTTTGTTGGTTATCTTTACCTAGTAACCGGTATTGATACTCCTTCGTTTTTCAGTATACCACCCAGTAACTGGTGATATATCTCTTGGAAAATTTCTTTTTATCAAGAAATTCATCCCCGCCGAGTCATCTTTCATTCACCCCATTATTTGGTAATGATTGTTTCTCCTTCTGATTGGTCATCATTTTATACCCAATAACCGGTATCCTGATGTCCTCTCTTTTCAGTCGATTTATCCTTTATTAACCCAGTAACCGGTTGTGGATAATCTTCTATGCGAGTATGTTATCTATGTTATGACGGTAATAGATAATGTATCTCATGCGCTCTTCAGTCGAAGTCTTTTTCTTCCCTAGTCGAGTAAGATTCGTATTTCCTTATGGAATCGAATGTCCATCCTGTAAGTCGAGTTTGCTTTTTCAGACCTCCTTTCGGATGATGAGTGTCTTGGATATATTCCTAAGTCACGCCTGGTTGGTCACCTATTATATGCCCAGTAACGGATATCCCTGATGTTCTCTCCTTCTGCTCCCTATTATGACTTTTTGTCCCCTGTAGAGTCAGATTTTCCTGAGTTGAGATGTGCCTTTTGGGTCCTCCTCAGATGTTTTGGATGATTGATATCTTTCACCCTTATACCGATCTTAGATATTCTCTCTCCCTGAGCATTTTGTTTTCTCACCCATTAACCGGTGTGTAAGACCCTAATTTTGACCCTAAGATCCCTCATGGCATCACGTCATTGCACATTGCATTTGCCTCAAGGATCATAGCTTCTTGACTCCTTAACCCTAGGGTTGGGACTTGTGTGGGTTGGTTTGAGACCACCAGGCATGCTTGAATTGTATATTATTTCTTTTCTTATTTTGTTTACTAACCAAAAGAACGAAAATATGTCACTAACTTGTTTTGTTTTGAAGCTCAAGCAAGCATGTGATCCAAGACTCCTAGGAGGCCCCTATACCTATTGAAGTGGCCAGATGAAGATGAAAGCAAGCATGACAATGGTTCCCAAAGCTCTCCATCATCATATATGCCTCCCCAAGTGTCTCAATTTGTCAATTTGATCAAGATAAACCAAAGGGCTTGAGGATTGTTTCCCAAGGAAACCCTAATTCAACTATGCATTGACTGTGCCTTGCTCATGAAGCAACCTCAACCTATGATCAAATAAAATCAAGGGAAGTTATTTAATTCATCATTTTATGAATATATCTGCCTATGTGAGTGTTCTCAATCATTAATTCATTAAGATCTGAAGTTTGGACTTGAGAAGTTGATCAGTCAATTCATCTAACTATTTTGAAATCCACTGAGACCTAACATTTGATGTGTTTGTCAAATGAAGATGACCCCAAGAGACACAATGTTCTTAAGAACCATATGAACAACTTTCATGTTCATCAAAAATTTATTTGAATCTTGGAAGGTCATCATCCATTTCAAAACATTATAGGTCATTTTGACTGAGACCCTAATTTTGGGTCAACTTCCCAAGGACCTAACTCCTTCATATTTTATGATTTTAAGATGGGATAAAATGAATTGGAAATTTTAAGATTTCTAATTCAACTATTATGTTGGATAAAGTTTCAAAATCATAAAATAAACACATGTGATAATACAAAACATTATAGGTCACTTTGGACCAAAGCCATTGAAATGTGAAAAAGTCCAACTTCAAGTGCTCATAACTTTCTCATCAAAAATCCAAATGATGCAAAATATAAGTCCAAATTGATTTTATTGAAAAGCTATACAACTTTTATGTTGAAGGTTTTGTCATTTGAGGCTTGCATCATTGAAACAGCAGGGCTTGAAGTTGGTCCATTTTGGCAAAATTTTCATGCACATGTTTTGCACCTTGAACTTTATGATCAGTTTTCATTAATTTCCCAACACCAAATGGATTTTTGTTCAACATAACCTTTGTTCTTCATGTCAAGAGCTTTCCAACCATTACTCACATGGCTATGTTTCATTTTGGCAAAGTGCATTTTCAAAGAGGAGAAGATTTATGTTCATTTATGCATAACATGTTGAAACTTAGTGCACACTCCATTGCAATGCCACGTACACGTCCAAAACACTCTAAATACACTTCAGCTTGCATTTGCAATTGATTTTGGGCCTCACATGAACCTGTACAGGCCCATGCATGGAAGATCCAAACTCATGCACACATAATTTTTCCATTGCTTGCATCAACTTTCACTATAAATACACATGCCTGGCTTCATTCAATTCCAACCTTAAGGCGCCTAACACTCTGCAGAATTGAAATCCTAACCTTCACTCAAAGGAATTTTGCTTTTCACTTTCAATTTTTCAGTTCAATTTTCAACTTCCTTGGTTGATCATTGAGCTTCAATTCCTTAGCCTAGCTACTTTGCCATCTCAAGATCACACTGCATCAAAGAATTGGAAGAGATCATGCCTTGTAAAGCCGCACTTCAAAGGTTGTTGTTCAAACTTTTTTGATTCGAAACTCCCTGGATCTTGCTCATTTCTTGTGTTTGTTGGTACCTCTGAAGTCCTCATTTCTATCTCAGATTTCTCCTTCTATGAGAGTCTAGAGTAGAAACCAATGGCACAGGGGTGATGTACATCACCACAACTTTCCAATGATATGAGGATCGTACGTTTTTATGAAGATTTTCAAAACCTGCAACTCTGGCCGGAGCTGACTTGCTCGCTGGAGAAGACGGTGGTGTACACCACTGTCCCCCACGCGTGGATGCATCTGGACCATTGGATTTTGTTTCCAGATTGAATTAGAGCCTTTGGATGTTATGACTTTATTAAATGCATTGTGTTTCTCTTTTGACCAAGGCCTTTGGTGTGCGTGCATCTCTCATCCATATGATGTGCCACATCATTTAATGAATGTGATCCAACGTGCTAAGATTTTTGCAATTTCTGATTATTTCATTTTATTTTCTTTATTTCATTTTTATTTCAAAAATTCATAACTTCTTCATTTTAAATCCAAAAAATATGGGACCAATTGCATTATTTCCCTTTTTAATTCTAGTTTCTGAAATTAATTTTTATTATTTTTTATGAGTCCATTTAATATTTTTTGTGAATTTTCTCTTTTCTGGTTATTTTTAATTCATTTAAAATAGTTTCCATTATTCAAAAAATGCAAAAATATTTTCTTAACATCTTTGGATGATGATGAATCTATGAAAAATAGTCTCATAAATTTCTTAATTGATTTGAGATTTATTTGAAATTTTAGTTCAATTATGTTATATTTTCTTCATTTTTAATTGTTTAAAATTAGTTTCTGGTTTCTAAAAATGATGAATTTTTTTGTCAAACTTTGTTTGACCTTGTTGAACTTAGGATGATCCATTTGGACTTTTCAAAGTTGATTTGAAATGGATTTGAAGTTTGACCTTTATTTGCTTATTTTAATTCCAAAAATACCAAAAATATTTTATTTGTTTCTTGATCTCTAAACTTCATCTCACTTCTGTTTACCATTGATTGACTTTTATTTCATTCATGTTTGATCAATGTGTGTTGCTTATGTTATTTGAATTTCAATCATGTACATTCTTATTCTTCTTCGTCTTCATCTTTTTTCTTTTTGATCAATGAGTTAAAGATTGGTGGTTAGCCTTGACATATGAGAGGCTTAACCTTTCTTGATTCAAATTAAATTCATCTTGATCAAAGATCAAGTGAATTGCTTTGCATTAAGGATAGGTTTCTTCTTGGTCAAGCAAAAAACCTAAATCAATACAAGATCATTCTTTTTTTTTTGGCATGACAAGTTAAAGGAGCTTGGCTTACTAGTCATGGTCTCTAACTTGTGTTTGTTGCCTATATTTTTATTGACCGGCCTCAGATAGGTGTGACTACTACATTAGTCCACTTACGATTGCTTAACATAGCGCTAAATTGCCTTATGGCACCCTAACACTAATTACTAATGACTAACTTTTAATTCAATCATTTAATTCTTGCAATTTAATTTTATGCAATTTAATTTCTTGCACACTAATTCATTTGCTTTTGCCCTTTGCTCACTTGAGCTCATGTTTATGTTAATGCAATTTTCCTTTTGCTCACTTGAGCACATTATTGTGTATATATTATTGTGCTTGTTTTGTTTTATTTTTGTGAACCCAATGAAAATGGACAAAGGACTTAGATTTTAGGACCTTACCTATGCTAATGGAGTTTGAAGAGAAACTAGGCCTCATGCCTTTAGAGTGCTAAAATTGTCAAAGAGCAACTAGGCCTCATGCCTTTAGAATGCTTAATCTTGAAGATGAACTTGAAAGGATCCTAATTCTAAACTCACTCTTGTCCATTCTTTTATTTGCATTGTGGAACTTTTTGATTTGTGTGTTCTTGTGTGCTAGGGATCCCAAACTTGCAAATTAGAAGAATCATTGTCATGAGCATCCAAAGTGAGAGATACAAAAGCCAATTGGAAGATTCCTAGGAGCTTGATTGTTATTTTCTTGATTGCTTGAGTTATTTGCTTATTGCTTTCTTAATTCCAAAGGATGGGAGCAACTTGGATCATCTTTATCATCTCAAGAAGGGAACTCCATGTGGTTTTATTTCTCTTCCTTCATCTTTGCATGTCTAGGACCTAGCCATTCTCTTCTTCTCTCCACTCTAACCCAAGCCAAACTTTTGTGCAAACATTAACATTGTTTTCAAAATTAGAAACCTAAGCACTATGCTTTTGATTTTTCAAACTCTATTCATAACACTTATTTTGAACTGAATCCTTAAGTCAACTTTGACCTTATTTTGTGAATACTTTTCATTTGTAAATACAACTCACTTAATTGTTTTTATGGTTCCAATGACCATTTGTGTTAAAGCTTTTCATAAACATTAGCTATTAGGTTTGAGTTATCCTAGAGGTTGATATAATACTCACCTGTATCCTTAGTGATGGGCTATAAGACTTCCATGCTTATCATAGGGTTAACCCCTCACTAGCATGTTGAAGCTCTCCTCACATGGTGAATTCGTGGTTTAGGTTAAGTTTTCTCCCTTTGATAAGAAAAGACCTTAAGGCTTTTGACCAATCAATTCACCAACTTCTTTTGAGATTTTTACCCCGAACTACGAGGTTTTGATCCTAATCTTTTTTAAAATGGTACGTAGGCAATGGGTTTATCCATTCAAACAAAAAATTGTAAATAAATTGTATATTCTTTTCTCATCTCCCCAATCATGTTTGCACAAATATTTTTTCACAAATACCAACCTACCTTACAACATTGGTGAAAAGGGCTCCCTTAGAGTACTAAGGATGTTTTGGATGCTTAAAACCTTCCCATTGCATAACCAAACCCCTTACCCAGATCTCTGACATTTTTATTAGTTTTTGATTTGATAAAACTTCTCGGTTTTTGTTCGCTTTCTAACCTTTCCTTTGGATAAATAGAAGTGCGGTGACAACTCGAATTGTATGATTTACTTTTGATTTAGTCAATAAATCTAAAGGTAACGAATACCCTGCTACACGGTGTTCTGATGACATGTCTTTCTTTGAGTTTATTACCTAGTAACCGGTAATATCTCGTTGTTTCTTCCTCAGGGTAGTCCTCTATGGACATCCCCGTCTGAGTCCGGATTTTTATCCGAAGTATCCTTTGTGGATAGTTTTGCTGTATTGGCATATTCTCCAATACATGCATCTTTGCGTCAGCTCGAGTCTTTCCATCGATTTATTTTCGTGGAATCCCTTCGTGTCTCTCAGCAAGTCTTCAAAGTCGTGACCTGCTCACGCATTTTACCTTATTTTCCCCAGAGTCTCTGTCTCCTTAGAGAGTATGTGACTCCTATTGGATTTTTCAGTTTCTTCTGATTTCTTTTCCTTTGTGGCAATTATTCACCATGAAGATTTTATTTTGCATGCATACATTTGCATCATGAGGTCTCTTAGGGACCAAAATCCGTCTCTTTGTTATTATTTAAGCCCATTCTACCACGTCGAGACGAAGATTTTAACCTTCATATCTCCGGCTAGAATGACCTTAAATAGGGGCATCTGTAAGACCCTAATTTTGACCCTAAGATCCCTGATAGCATCATATCATTTGCTCAATGCACTGCCTCAAGGATCATAGCATGTGTGGCTCCTTAACCCTAGGGGTGGGACTTGTGTGAGTTGGTTTGAGATCACCAAGCATGCTTGTATTGTATATTATTGCTTTTCTTATTTGTTTACTAACCAAAAGCACAAAAATATGTCACTAACCTTCTTTTGTTTTGAAGCTCAAGTGATCATGTGCCCCAATGCTCCTTGGAGGCTCTTAAGCTCAATGAAGTGGCTAGATGAAGATGAAAGTAAGTATGACAATGGTCCACCCAGATCCTAATCATCATATATGTCTCCCAAGTATCTCAATTTTCCAATTTGATCAAGATAACCCAAAGGGCTTGAGGATTGTTTCCCAAGGAAACCCTAATTCAATTGTGCATTGACTATGCCTTGCTCTTGAAGCAACCTCAACCCATGATCAAATTTAATCAAGGGAAGTTCTTTCATTAATAATTTTATGCATATATGAGCCTATGTGAGGTCCCTCAATCATTCGTTCATCAAGATTTGAAGTTTGGCCTTGAAAAGTTGACCAGTCAAGTCATCTGACCAAACTGAGGTTCATTGAGATACAACTTTTAATGTGTTTGTCAAATGAATATGACCCCAATAATAAAAATGTTCTTAAGAACCATATGAACAACTTTCATGTTCATCAAAAATATATTTGAAACTTTGAAGGTCATCATTCATTTCAAAACATTATAGGTCATTTTGACTGAAACCCTAATTTTGGGTCAACTTCCCAAGGACCTAACTTCCCTAATTTTTATGATTTTGAGGTGAGACCAAATGCATCGTAAAGCTTAAGATGTATAACTCAAAAGTTATGTTGACCAAAATTTCATAATCCTAAAAGAAATACATGTGATAATACAAAACATTATAGGTCACTTTGGACCAAAGTCATTGAATTTGAAAAATACCCAACTTCAAGTTGCCCATAACTTTCTCATGAATAATCCAAATGATGTAAAGCTTAAGTCTAAATTGATTATTTGGAAAAGATCTACAACTTTGATGTTGAAGGTTTTTCCATTTGAGGCTTGCATCAATGAAACAGAAGGGCTTGAAGATGCTTGCTTTTGGTAAAAAAATTCAAAGGTAACTTAGACATGTTTTGTACCCAAACCTTCACAGCCAGTTTTCATATATTTCCAATTGCTAAATGAATTTTTTCCCAACATGGCTTTTGTTTCTTATTTAAAGAGCTTTCTAACCATTACTTACATTTATTTTTTGGACTTTCCATGAGTGAGTTTCGAAGAGCTTTATGTTTATGTTCATTTTTGCATTTCACATTATAACTTGGTGTGCAAGCTTGTGCAGTCCATTGTGCACGTCCAATTTACTTCCATTTGATCTCAGCATGGATTTTCATCCATTCTTGGGCCTTACATCCGCCTGTATAGGCCCATGCAAGGACGATTCAAACTTCATGCACACGAGGGAAGCATTGCCTTGCATCACATTTCAGCTATAAATAAGAGTGCATTCTCATTCAAATGGTAACCAAGTGGAGATCTGAAGTGGTGCTGAATTGAAAACCAAACCCTCACTAAATGAATTTCCAGTTTTCTCTTTCACTTTCAAGCTTGAATTTCAACATCATTAGTTGATCTTCAAAGCTCAATTCCTTAACCTTGCATCACCATCACACTTCCAAAGCAAAAGTAGATCAAGAGCTTGGATAATTCATGCTGTTTGAAGCTGCATTTCAGAGGTAGAACCTCAATTTTCTTTGATTCAGATCTTGCAATATAATGTGAATTTCTTTGGTTTGTGCTGTTTTCTGAAGTCCTCAAGCATGATGCAGGCCAGTGGTGGTCTGAATTTTACAAATCGTGTCATTTCAGTTCATGTACCATGATCTTCAAGCTCATGTTTTGCTCTAAATAGGAACTGTGAGGATGATCCATGGTTACAGGGGTGATGTACATCACCTCAGCTTCATTTTGATATCCTCAGTTTTCATTTTCATTAAACTTCATTTCCCTGCGCGTGGTGGCCGGATCTGGTTAGATCGCCGGAGAAGATGGTGGTTTCCACCACCATCCCCACGTGGTAGCTTCAGGACCATTGAATCACGCTTCAACGTTTTAATCGTGGCCTTTCATTATGTTGACGTGTTTTAATACAAAGTGTAGCGCGCTTGACTCAAGTGTTTCGTGTGACCGCGCCTCTGAGCCATGAGATCATTGCCACGTCAATTAATGAAACCATCTGAGGGCGCTGGATTTTCCTGATTTTCTTATTTTTGTTTTAATTCCATTTAATTCCTTTTATTTTCAAAAATTTATAAATATTTTATTTGAAGTCACAAAAATATGAGACCAATGCCAAAAAATTTCTTGAAAAATCTAGTTTCTTATTTTGATTTTTAATCATTTTTATGACTTCATTTAATATTTTTTTGTGAATTATTTGGTTTTTAATAGTTTGAATTCATTTTAAAATACATTCTGATATTTGAAAAATCCAAAAATATTTTCTTAACACATATGGATCATGATAAGTCAATGAAAAATAGTCTCATAAAATTATTATTTGATTTGAGATTTATTTGAGATTTTAGTTCATATTGTGTTATTTTTCATTGTTTTTAATTCTTTTAAAATAGTTTCTGATTTCAAAAATTATTGAGAAAATTTGTCAAAGTTTGTTTGACCATGTTAGACCTATGAGAATTTAATTGGAATTGTTGAAGTTGATTTGAATTGAATTTGAGGTTTGACCATATTTTGTTTATTTTATTTTTCATTTATTTTTAATTCCAAAAATACCAAAAAAATATGTTCGACTTGTTGACTTGTAATCTTCATTTCTCTTCTGTTTAACATTGGTTGATGATGACTTGGTTCACATTTGATCAATTGAGTTTGATATTTGATTTCTTTTTCCATTCATTTCATCTTCATCCCATTTCTTTTTTTTATTTTTGGCCAATGAGTTAATGTCTTATGGTTAGTCTTGACAAATGAGAGGTTTAACCTTCTTTGATCCAAACCAAACTCAACTTGATCCAAGATCAAGTGGGTTGTTTTGTGTCCAAGATAGGTTACTTCTTGGTCAGGCAAAAAACCTAAAGTCCATACAAGGTCTTTCTCTTTTCTTTTGGCATGGTAAGTTTTTGGAGCTTGGCTTACTAGTCATGATCTCTAACTTATGTTTATTTGCCAATAGTTTTATTGACCGGCCTTAGATAGGTGTGACTACTACATTAGTCCACTTACGATTGCTTAACATAGCGCTACATTGTCTTATGACAAACTAACATAACCATACTAATTACTAACTTTAATTTGAGCATTTAATTTCTTGCCATTTACTTTAATGCATTTTATTTCTTGCTCATTTATTCATATTGTTTTTCATTTTGCTCACTTGAGCACATATCTTATGTTTATGCCATTTTCCTTTTGCTCATTTGAGCACATTATTGTATATTAATATATTGTTGTCTTGTGGTTGTTTTGTCTTTGTTTTGTGTGAACCCAATGAAAAAAGGAGAAAGGACTTAGAATTAGGATTTACTTGTGCTTAAAGGAGTTCAAGAGCAACTAGGCCTTATGCCTTTAGAATGCTAAACATGATGAAGAGCAACTAGGCCTCATTCCTTTAGAATGCTAAATTTCAAAGTTGACTTCAAAGGACTTTGTAAGACCCTAATTTTGACCCTAAGATCCCTCATGGCATCATATCATTGCACATTGCATTTGCCTCAAGGATCACAGCATCTTGGCTCCTTACCGTAGGGTTAGGACTTGTGTGAGTTGGTTTGAGACCACCAAGCATGCTTGAATTGTATATTATTGATTTTATTATTTTGTTCACTAACCAAAAGCACAAAAATATGTCACTAACATATTTTGTTTTGTAGCTTGAGTAATCACATGATCTAAGGCTCCTAGGAGGCCCCTAAGCTCATTGATATGGCCAGATGAAGTGGAAATAAAGTATGACAATGGTTCACAAAGCAATCATTCATCATATATTCCTCCCAAGTATATCAATGTGTCAGTTTTATCAAAGCAAACCAAAGGGCTTGAGGCTTGTTTCCCAAGGAAACCCTAATTCAACTGTGCATCAACTGTGCCTTGCTCATGAAGCAACCTCAACCCATGATCAAATAAAATTAAGGGAAGTTATTTAATTCATCATTTAATGCATATTTGAGATTATTTAAGTGTCCTCAATCATCAATTCATCAAGATTTGTAGTTTGGACTTGAGAAGTTGATCAGTCAATTCATCTAACTATTTTGAAATACACTGAGACCTAACTTTTAATGTATTTGTCAAATAAGGATGACCCCAAGAGAAAAAATGTTTTTAAGAACTATATTAACAACTTTCATTTTCATCAAAAATTGATTTGAAGCTTGTAAGGTCATCATCCATTTCAAAACATTATAGGTCATTTTGACTGAAACCCTAATTTTGGGTCAACTTCCCATGGACCTAACTCTCTCATCTTTTACGATTTTGAGGTGGGATCAAATGAATTGGAAAGTTTAAGATATATACTTAATTTGTTATGTTGAACAAATTTTCATAATCATAAAATAAATACATGTGATAATGCAAAACGTTATAGGTCACTTTGGACCAAAGGCATTGAAATGTGAAAAAGTCCAACTTCAAGTGCCCATAACTTTCTCATCAAAAATCCAAATGATGCAAAATTTAAGTAAAAATTGATTGTCTTGAAACAATCTAAACTTTGATGTTGAAGGTTTTGTCAATTTAAGCTTGCATTATTGAAACATAAGGGCTTGAAGTTGGTCCATTTTGGAAAATTTCACATGCATATGTTTTGCACCTTGAACTTTATGACCAATTTTCATTAATTTCCCAACTCCAAATGGATTTTTGTTCAACATAACAATTTATCCTCATGTCAAGACCTTTCCAACCATTACCCATAAAGCCATGTTTCATTTTGGGAAAAGGCATTTTCGAAGAGATGAAGAATTATGTGCATTTTTAGAAACCACGTGAAACTTCATGCACACTCTAAATCAATTGCATTTGCACGTCCATTTCATCTTATTATGACTTCAGCATGCCAAAGCAATTGGATTTGGGCCCTCCATGCGCCTGTACAGGCCCATGCTTGGAGGCCCTCACTTCATGCACACATGATTTTTCCATGCCTTGCATGCTTTGCTATAAACACAGGTGCATACCTTCATCATTTTCCAACCTCAAGGCGCCTTATATGCTGTAGAACCCAATCCAAACCTCACTCTAAAGGAATTGTGCAATTTCACTTTCATTTTTCAGATCCAATTTTCAACTTCATTGGTTGATTATTGGACTTAAATTCCTTAGCCTTGCTCCATCTCCATCTCAAGAACACACTACAATCAAGAGTTGGAAGGAATCATGCTTCGTAGATCTACATTTCCAAGGTTAATATCCAAACTTTTTTCAATCGAAACTCACTGATTATACCTCTTTTCTTGTGGTTATTGGCTCCTCTAAAGTCCTCTCATAAGAGGCATTTAAATTGTGCATTTAATTTTGTAAATCCATTAAGTTCAGCTTGAACACCATGATTTTCTCTCTCTGATTTCTCTTCCTATGAAAGTCTAGAGGAGAAACCAATGGTACAGGGGTGATGTACATCACCCCAGCTTTCCAATGATATGAGGATCGCTTCATTTGATTGAGTTTTCCATACCTGCAACTCTGGCCGGAATCCATGTGTTCGCCGGAGAAGACGGTGATGTACACTACTGTCCCTTTGCTAGTTTTGATCTAGGCCGTTGGATTGTGTTTCCAGTTTAAATCATGGCCATTGGATGTTATGACTATTTTTAATTCACTGTGTTGCTCAGTTGACTCATGCCTTTGGTGAGCGCGCGCCTGAAAGCCACTTGATGTGCTAGGTCATTTAATGAGATTCAATCCAACGCGCCAGGATTTTTGTTATTTCTGAATTAATTCATTTTATTTTCTTAATTTCATTTTATTTCAAAAAATCATAACTCTTTCGTTTTAATTCCAAAAAATATGGGACCAATTGCATTATTTCCCTTTTAAATTCTAGTTTCTAAAAATGATTTTTAAAATTTTTTATTTTGTCATTTGATATTTTTATGAATTTTATCTTTTCTGGTTATTTTTAATTCATTTTAAATAGTTTCCAATATTCAAAAAATGCAAAAATATTTTCTTAACCTCTTCGAATGATGATGGATCTATGAAAAGTATTCTCATCAATTTATTAATTAATTTGAGATTTATTTGAGATTTTAGTTCAATTAGGTTATTTTTTATTCATTTTTAATTGTTTAAAAATAGTTTCTGGTTTCTAAAAATGCTAAATTTTTTTGTCAAACTTTGCTTGACCTTGTTGAACTTAGGATGATCCATTTGGACTTTTTTCATGTTGATTTGAAATAGATTTGGAGTTTGACCTTTATTTGATTATTTTAATTCAAGTATTATTTAAATTTTGAAAAATACCAAAATTATTTATTTGTTTCTTGACTTCTATGTTCCATTTTGCTTCTGTTTACTATTGTTTGACCTTGATTCCATTTCTCTTTGGTTAATGTACTTTGCTTATCTCATTTGAAGTTCAATTCATGTACATTCTTATTCATCTTCTTCTTCTTCTTTTTCTTTTTGATCAATGAGTTAAAGATTGGTGGTTGGCCTTGACATATGGGAGGCTTAACCTTCCTTGATTCAAATCTAATTCACCTTGATAAAAGATCAAGTGAATGGATTTCCATTAAGGGTAGGTTACTTCTTGGTCAAGAAAAAAAACCTAAATCGATATAAGTGAGAGATCCATTGGAAGATTCCTAGGGATGCTTCTTGATCAAGTGATTGGATTTGCATTAAGGATTTGTGTGTTCTTGTGCTAGGGATCCCAAACATTTGAGCCAAGTAGAAGAACCATTGTCATGAGCATCCAAAGTGAGAGATCCATTGGAATATTCCTAGGAGCTTGATTTGTGTGCTTGATTGCTTGAGTTATTTGCTATTTGCTTGTTATTCCAAAGGATAGGAGCTACTTGGATCATTACTATGATCTCAAGAAGGGAACTCCATTATGGTTTTATTTATCTTCTTTCATCTTTGTATGTTTAGGACTTAGCCATTCTTCTTCTTGTCTCCATTCTAACCCAAGCCAAAACTTTTGTGCAAACATTAACATTTGTTTTCAAAATTAGAAACCTAAGCATTATGCTTTTGATTTTCCAAATTTATTTTCATAACACTTATCTTGAATTGAATCCTTAAGTCAACTTTGACCATACTTTGTAAATACTTTTCATTTGTAAATACAACTCACTCAATTGCTTTGTGGTTTCAATGGCCACTTTTGCCAAAGTTTTTTTCATTAACATTAGCTATTAGGTTTGAGTTATCCTAGAGGTTGATATAATACTCACCTACATCCTTGGTGAGTGACTATAAGACTTTCATGCTTATTATAGGGTTAACCCCTCACTAGCATGTAGAAGCTCTCCTCACATGGTGGATTTGTGGTTTTAGGTTGAGTTTTCTCCCTTTGATAACAAAAGACCTTAAGGCTTTTGGACCAATCAATTCACCAACTTCTTTTGAGATTTTTACCCCGAACTACGAGGTTTTGATCCTAATCTTTTTTAAGATGGTACGTAGGCAATGGGTTTATCCATTCAAACACAAAATTGTAAATAATTTGTACATTCTCTTCTCATCTCCCTAATCATGTTTACACAAATAATTTTTACAAATACCAACCTACCTTAAAACAATAGTGGAAAGGGCTCCCTAGGAGTACCTAGGATGTTTTGGGTGCTTAAAACCTTCCCATTGCATAACCAACCCCCTTACCTAGACCTCTGACATTTTTATTAGTTTTTGATTTGATCAAACTTCTCGGTTTTTGTTCGCTTTCTAACCTTTCCTTTGGTTAAATAGAAGTGCGGTGGCGACTCGAATTGTATGATTTACTTTTGATTTAGTCAATAAATCTAAAGGTAACGAATACCCCACTACAGAAAAGTGGCGATTCTGCTGGGGATGGATTTTGCCTAGTGGGTTTTGCCTACTTTTCACTTTTGTTGTATTGAATTGTATATTATTTGTGACATATTTTTGTGCAAATTTGGGATGACTGTATTGTTTGTAATGTATGAATTGCTTGATATATTAATTGCTTGTGTGCTTGGTGGTATTTTGTGAGATGAGTTCTATACCCGAACTCGAGTGCACTTATGATAGGAGAATGGCATAGTCTTGTTGACTTGTGTGGAGTTATTCCTTAGCAAGTTGACTTGCAAGCCCATTCACTTGGTGGAGGTTTTTTGGGATCAATAATGTCACACGAGTAGTCGTGGTTAGGCATTACTCTTTCGAATATAGACTTTAGAAGTCAAGGACCTTAGTTTACCAAGCCCATCTTGGCCTATTTTAGGACGTAATGCGAAGGTCGTTCAAGTGTAAGATTTGATACGATTGTTACGCGATACTACACTCATAAGAGTCTCTCTTGAGAATATTTTTGGAATACGAGTAGTCGTTTATCCGATAATATCCGAAAGATGGGATGATGACTATGGGAACCTCTTGTAGAACATGATTGTCAGGTTTAACCATAGTACACTCCCTTTGGGTGGTTCTTAACTGAGACTCCATGCTCATGACTTGCAACAAACCCTTGATTCATGGTTGATCCGTTCTTGTATATCCTTAATATCAATGGAATGTGGGTGTCGATAAGGTGTAAACCATAATCCACCAAAATGGATGATTTATATTAAGGATGACTTGATCCATCCCATGACCTTTGTATGGTGTGTTTTGCTTGATCCTTGAGTGTGATTGTTACATCCATGCATTCATGCATTCATGCATTCATACACATCCATATCATCGACAATGAGAAAATTTTCAAGGAACTTAAGAGGTCTATTTGCAAATTTTCAGACAAGGATAGACAAAGAAGTACAGTTTCAGACAACCCGACTTGAAAGAGTTAAGGAGTTTGACATCCTATGTATTAGATCCCTTGGAGTTCAAGGCTCGTCATGGGAAGCTTCTGTCTATTCTTGCTACCCAGGTGGATGAAGGTCTGATGAGTGTGTTGGTGCAGTTCTATAATCCATTGTACCGTTGCTTCACGTTTCCGAATTTTTAGCTTTTGCCTACGCTTGAGGAGTATGCCTATCTTGTGGGTATACCTATTCTAGATCAGTTACCGTTCAGTGGCTTGGAGAGAGTTCCTACTTCTCAAGAGATTGCTGGTTTGTTGCATATAGATGAATCTATTGTTGGTGCTCATATGACTACCAAAGGTGGAATTCAAGGTCTCCCATCTGATTTCCTCATTGCTCAAGCTACTTTGTATGGGAAGGCCATGAGTGAGGACGCCTTTGAGGCCATATTTGTACTTCTCATCTATGGCTAGTGTTATTCCCCAACATTGAAAAGTTTGTGGATGTGAGCGCCATTAGGATTTTCTCTACTCTCAGTCTCGTTCCTACTCTGTTGGGTGACACTTATTTCTCTTTGCATATGACGAATGCGAAGGGTGGTGATACCATTGTGTGCTGTTTGCCTCTGTTGTACAAGTGGTTTATTTCGCATTTGCGACAGACGATCGCCTTCAAGGAGAACAAAGGATGTCTACGGTGGTCTACGAGACTCATGTCTCTCACTAATGATGATATCTTTTGGTATAACCGTGTATATGATGGTGTGCAGATTATTGACTCTTGTGGTGAATTCTCCAATGTGCCTCTTCTTGGTACATGTGGTGGAATTAACTACAACCATGTTTTAGCACGTCGTCAGCTTGGGTTCCCCTTAAAGGATAAACCTAATAACATTCTGTTAGAAGGTGTGTTCTTTCAAGAGGGTAAAGATCCCCAAAACTTGAAGGGCAGGATGGTCCGTGCTTGGCGCAAGATCCATAGGAAGGGAAGGAAAGAGCTTGGTCCGAAGAATTGTATTGCTTTGGAACCCTATACCTCTTGGGTGAGGAGGAGAGCTTCTGAGTACCTTATGCCTTACGATTATCCAAGACCTACACCTATGGTTATGGCTGGGCCTTCAACCCTCCCTGACCAAGGAGTAGAGGAGTTGAGAGATGAAGACCGTTCGCGTGCTTGGGTTCGTGAACGAGAAGAGCTACTTCAGCAACTTAGAGATAAGGATGCATTGATAGAGTTTCTTGAGCATCAGGTTATCGATGAGCCTGATGATGTGGTCACTTCTCTTCTTCCTCAGTCTTCCAGGTTTTGGAAAAGGAAGTACGATCGACTTGCCAAAGAGAATGCAGATATGGAGGCAGCCTATGAGAGAGAGGTGAAGAGGCTTTGTGCAGCTTATCTTCCGGTCTCGAGAGCTTTGGACGATTGTTTCTAGGGTTCCATAGGATGTTCATTTTCCTTCTCTCTTTTGTATTGTATTTGGTTACCAAGAATATACTTCTTTGGTGTAAAATATTTTCTAGATATTATTGATATGATATTTCCATATATGTCTAAATGATTAATATTTCCAATATTTGCAAATAGAACTCTGAAAGTTCCTCTGATTTAAAAATAAATCATATGCACAAGCATTGCATGCATCATGTGCATAAGCAGGTTTTTCTCCAGGCTTCTTGTTCAGTGGTTTAACTCTGTGTTCTTCATTTATTTTGAAGACAAGCTGACGCACCGGTACTACACCAGAGCCAACTTTTCAAGACTAATGGATCACCTAGAAAAAGAGAACTAGGGGGGAAAATGGGCATGCCCGCCCCGTTTAGGCCCGCCCCGCAAAAGTCCGCAAAAAAGTGAGGGCGGGGCGGGGAATGCCCGGGGGCACTGCACTCTTTAAGCCTAAAAATGCAAAAAATTATGTAAATACATGTGCCCACAAAAGCCCGCGAAAAAAACGGAGCGGGGCGGGGCGGACACATTAGATGGTGAGGGCCTAAATCCTTGGCCCGCCCCGCACAAAAGTGCGGGCGGGGTGGGGAATGCCCGCGGGCCGAGCCCGTTTTGCCACCCCTAAAGAGAACAGAGAGCTGAAGGAGGAAGTTGCAAGTACCCACGCCTTCAGTCTCCAACGCCTTCAACTCATCCCCAGAGGACAGTCATTTCTGAGATTGCCTCTTCAACAGTGCCTGCTGCTAGTACCCACTTTGTGCCTACTGCTATATCAGCCGGGTTTCCCTGGGGGATGCCCGCGAACTTTGTTCCTGAGGGTCTCGCCCCAACGTTTGCTTCTTTGCTGACATCTAGCCCGGTCCTTGCTGTGTCACCTCTGGTCGTGCATGCTTTGCCGAGAGTAGATGACACCATTTATCACTCTGAGCCATCTGAGGGCCCAGACGTGTATGAAAAGATGGATGCTATGAACGATTAATTCCTTGAGCTTCGCAAGGAACTCAAAACTCTCAGAGGGAAGGACCTCTTTGGCAAATCTGCTGCTGAGCTTTTCCTTGTTCCCAATGTCAAGATTCCTGTTAAATTCAAAGTGCCTGACTTTGAAAAGTACAAAGGAAACACTTGCCCGCTCAGCCATTTGGTTATGTATGCACGTAAAATGTCAACTTAGACTGACAATGATCAATTCCTCATTCATTATTTCCAGGATAGCCTGTCTGGTGCCTCGCTGAGATGGTACATGGGTTTGGACAGCGCGAACATCCGTTCCTTCAACGACCTTGGCGAAGCCTTTGTCAAGCAATACAAATACAACGTCGATATTGCTCCCGATAGGGACCAGCTGAGGGCCATGTCCCAGAAGGATAAGGAAACTCTTAAGGAGTATGCCCAAAGGTGGCGAGAATTAGCTGCATAGATCTTGCCTCCGCTAGAAGAGAAAGAAATGACCAAGATCTTTCTGAAGACCTTGAGTTCATTCTATTATGAGCGGATGATTGCTAGTGCTCCTTCTGACTTCACCGAGATGGTGAATATGGGGATGCGTCTAGAGGAAGGAGTCAGGGAAGGGCGCCTGACTAGAGAAGAAGGCTCTTCTGCCAAACGTTATGGGGCGTTTGCGAAGAAGATAGATGGCGAGCCACATGCTGTGACCTCCAATGTCAAATCTAGAAGACCCTCTATGGAGAGGAAGACCGTGCGTCCCACCGGTAACCAACACTAGGTGGCTCATATAGCACCTATTTTCAGAGAAAATCAGCAGTATCAGCATCATAATCAGAACCAGCAACAGCAACATCAACAATATCAACAACAACAGCACCGTCCTCAACAGCTGGCTTACCAGCCTCGAAACAATAATCAGACCAGTATAAGCTATGATAGGAAAAGGGTCACATTTAATCCTATTGCAATGACCTACGAAGAGCTATATCCTTCTTTGATAGAGAGGAAACTGATCACTCCACGTGACCCACCTGCTATACCTACCTACCCTCAGTGGTGGTATAAGCCTGAGCTTCATTGTGTTTATCATTTCGGTGCTCCCGAACATGATGTGGAGAATTGCTACCCGTTTAAGACCAAGGTTCAAGACCTTGTGAGAAGCGGTATATTGTTTTTCGAGGACTTAGGTCCTAACGTCAAGAAGAACCCATTGCCTGAGCATGGGAAATCTGCTGTTTATATGGTTCAGGGTTGCCCTGGAAAATATAAGGTCCGATATGTCAGCCATATCCGACAATCTCTGGTCGAGATGCACAGACTATTGTTGGGATACCGTCACTATGAGCATGACCACGACAGTTGCCGTGTTGGCATTGTCAATGAGAGGGGATGTCGTCAGGTTAGAAAAGACATCCAAGAAATGCTGAAATACTTCAGAATTGCGATGAGGATGATGAAGTTAATGTGATATCACCAGTATTCAAGATCCCTGAGCCTGTTTTCATCCGATATGATGGCATTAAGTAGAAGGCTTATCCTACTCCCATAATCAAGCCAGCTGGCCCTGTGCCATATTCTTCTGACAAGGCTGTTCCCTATCGTTATAATGCTGTTGCATTGGAAGATGGGAAGGAGGTGCCTCTGCCCTCTACTTTTGTTGTTAATATCGCTGATGTCAGTGGTTTGACTCGTAGTGGTCTTGTTTTCTCGGCGCCGCCGAAACCCCAGGCTGACACCAGAAGGGTTGATACTGCTGATAGTGTTGTTCGTCCTGTTGGTAATTCTTCCAATTCTCCGAATCCGGCACTTGCTGTTAACAGACCTTCCGCTGCTGTTGTTAAAACTCCTGTCCCTGCTGGCCAGAATGGCATGATTAAAGAAGATTGCGATGAGATGCTGAGGCTCGTCAAGAGGAGTGAATACAACGTTGTAGATCAGCTTCTACAAACGCCTTCAAAGATATTTGTGTTGTCTTTGCTGATGAATTCTGAGCCACACCGAGAAGCTTTGCAGAAGGTGTTGGACGTGGCGTATGTAGATCATGACGTCACAATAGAGCAATTTGATAGTATTGTTGCAAACATTACTGCTTGTAACAATATGAGTTTCTGTGATGCTGATCTCCCCAAGGAGGGAAGGAACCACAATTTGGCACTTCACATCTCCATGAATTGCAAGGATGATGCCATATCTAATGTACTGGTAGACACTGGATCATCACTGAATGTGTTGCCAAAATCCACTCTTGCTAGACTTTCATATCAGGGGCCTCCCATGAGGCAGAGTGGAGTGGTCGTGAAAGCTTTTGATGGATCCCGCAAAACTGTGATTGGCGAGGTTGAGCTCCAAGTCAAGATTGGACCTAGTGATTTCCAGATCACTTTACAGGTCATGGATATCCACCCATCATATAGATGTTTGTTGGGCAGACCATGGATTCACGAGGCAGGCGCCGTGACATCCACCCTACACCAAAAGTTGAAATTTGTCAAGAACAAAAAGTTGGTGGTGGTAGGAGGAGAGAAGGCTCTCTTGGTTAGCCATCTGTCTTCCTTTTCTTACATTGATGTTGAGGATGAGGTTGGGATGCCGTTCCAAGCCTTGTCTATTGTTGAGCCTTCTAAGAAAGGAACTTATTCATTTGCGTCATACAATGATGCGAAGTTGGCCATTGAGCATGGTGCAACTACAAGTTTAGGACAAATGATCAAGCTGGAAGAGAATAAATCCTGGGCTGGCATAGGGTACTCTTCAGGCACTTTCAACAAGCATGGGCTGTTTCAGAGTGGTGGTTTCATCCACACGGTTGAAGATCAGGAAGCTACTGTTGTTGTGGAAGAGGATGCAGAGGAAGATTCTGGCAATATTGTCATCCCTGGAGGGGTCTGCAATAATTGGGTCGTTGTTGATGTTCCAACAGTTGTCCATAAGTCAACGTAATATTCATTTTTGTTTAAAAACCCTTCTCCCATGCCAAAAGGAGAAGTGATGACATTGTTGTCCCATAAATACAATGATATTCATTCAATAATTACATGTTAAATGTTTGTTTTTCCAAATTATTTTCACTTTTCACTTTTTGCATGAAATTGGTGATCACCATAAAACCCTAATGTCGCACCTCGAAAAAAAATGGGGATACGACTTCAAAGCGAAGCGCGATCGCACGCTCGCAATGATGGACTGAACAGAGTCGCCACCGAACTTTATTTATTCCCAAAAATGGGAAAAGGAAAATATCGATAAAACCTCTAAAAGAAAGGATAAGATATGGTCATCGCAACCAATATCAGGGTTCGGGAGTCGATTACGCAAGGGGAAGGTATTAGCACCCCTCACGTCCGTTGTACTCAACGGGAACCATTAGGTCAGTTGTGTGCATTAATATTAGTTTGAAATGTTAGGCTTTTCAATTTATTAGGTGGGAAAGAAAGAGGAAAATATTTTTGGATTTTTAACGAAGGACTAAACCTAAGTTTTTTATTAGTGGGCCTGACAAGATTTACAAATCCTGCTCCTACGTATCTCAAAAGAGAAATCAAGGCTTACGTAGTTCTGGGTAGAAAAATGTTTGTTTGTTGGTCGATTTTAGCGAAAACTATACTGTATTAATCGACAAAAACATCGTTTTACCCAAAACAGATGAGGAGTGGACGCATACCACACATCGAACGGATTTATAAATCTACATTCGGAAAAGCGTCATTTATCTCTACTCAACAATCGTGGCCGAAACATTGTTTTGTATCACTTAAGACAAGATACCTTTCGTTTACGAAAAAGGTTTTTGATTAATCGCACGGTGGCGAGAAAGAGTTTGATTGGTTGGATGTATTTTGAGTGATGGCGAGAACTTGGATGAGCGAGATATACATCTCGAATCCTAGCCTCAGGAGTACATGGTATACACCATGTTCCATTTCCATCTTTATTAAAAGAGTTTAAGATAGGAATTAGGTATTTTGGAATTTGATTGTGAAGGGGTTTGAAGAAACCGCATTGACAATTTTAGGCGATGGCGAGAGTTAAGATTGGCGAGGCATACGTCTCGAATCTTAACCTCAGGAGTGCATGGTATACACCATGTTCCATTTCCACCTTTATTGAGAAAGTGTTAAATAAGAATTAGGTATTTTGAGTTTTGTTGTGAAAATGACTTGACCTAGATCAAGTATTGATGGACGTTTAAGAGAAATTTGAATGAGTGTTTGAAAGAAAACAAAGTGGATAAACTTGAATGATGGCGAGAGCTACGATTGGCGAGATATACATCTCGAATCCTAGCCTCAGGAGTGCGCGGTATACACCACGTTCCACTTCCATCTTATTGAAAAGGTCTTAACTATGAATTAATATTTTTTGAGTTTTTATTAGAAAAAATGGCTTGACGTTGGATCAAGCGTTTGATGAAGGTTTGAAAGAAACGGAATAGAATAGGAGAGAGAAAGGAATTAATTTGTTTATTGAGAAAATACTCGACGTTGGATCGAGTCATATTTTTGTATTTTTTTAGAAATTGTGGATTTTACTCTTGTGTTGGTACCTAAAATAGAGAAATAAAACAAGTACAAAATTATATACACATTGGGGAAGTGGGGTACATTTTGTCAAATGGGGATTAAAAAATCATGAAATAATTAAATCGGACCCAAACAAATAATGCATGAGTGTAAGTGCAAGAGAACCGGCTCATTGTAAGAAAGCCCAAGAGTAAGCTATGTGAGGTTGACGGCGATGCTTAAAAAGCAATCGACTTACAAGGGTGTGAAAAAGGGCTCGATATTAAATCGAGAAACGTATGATTTTTATAGTTTTCAAATGGTTTCGAACACATGATGCAATTAAAAGAAAAAACAAATCTATATTATTAAACAATAATAAAAAAACTATGAATAATAAAGCATAAATATAAAAGAAAATGTTAAAAGAAAAAAAACTACACCTAGGAGTATCGAACCCACTACACTAAAGATCTAAAAAACCACTCCCCTCCACTAGACCACTTACTAACTAACTGATATTTTAATACTAACTTAAATATATAAACTAAGATAAACTAAAAAAGAATTAAAATGAAAAAACTAAATAATAAAAAACTGTAGAGTACCCTAATTAATCCCAACCCCTGGCCGTTGGTTTCTTCAAAAAGAGAATAAAATGGGAAATGGAAAATATTTATTGACTGAACCTAGGAAACCTAATCATAAATTAATAGTTTTAAAAATGACTTATTCTGTATGGAATAAATAAAAAAACACTAAGAAAAAAGCACAGACTCGTTCTAACAAAAACACAACCTCAAATGCTCTCTCTATCTCTTATCCGCCGCTCTCTCTCTCAATCTCACAATGCTCCCTCAATCTCTCATCCGCCGCTCTCTCTCTCAATCTCACAATGCTCCCACTTCGTTCCCAAACGCTTCGCTCAACCTCCCTCACATCCTCAATCGCTTCGCTACGTCTCACACCCAAATGCCCTCATCTCCCTCAATCAATCCATCCTCGACCTCAACCCTTTCTCTCAATCACTCTCGAATCATACAAAAAAACAAAGGCTGAAGCAAAAGAGAGCTCACCTCCGGTGGTGAAGACGGTAACGACGGCTCAACCTCGCTCCTTCCCTCTCCCAAATAGGTTTGTGTTTGATTTTTCGATTTAGGGTTCTGTTTGCTCCGTTTTTCCAATCCGCCTCCCTCTCTCAATTTTTTTTGTCGTTAATTTTTCGTCTCCCCACTGATTTCTCTTTCTCTCCTTTTATGCTCCAGATTAGGGTTTCAAATTCGGTCTCTAGAGCTCAAAGAAGAAAATGCCAAAACACTTTTTTGTGTTCAGTACTGGATTGGCCCTGTTTGATGCTGCGATTCGGAAAGGGTACTCTGAACTTAGCTTTTTCTAATCGCTTTTGTCTTAATCCCAAATTGGGAAATTTCTGGATTTTAACACTGGGCAATTACTTTGTGTCACTGCAGTAAAAATTGGTGAAAAGAAACACTTTGGTCATTTGCAAAGCTCAACTATTGCTACTGCCATGAACTTCTAGGTGCGAAGAAGTGCTAGCTGCAGCTATGTGAGTGGAATTGGAAGACTCGGCTGCGAGAGATATCCCATGAGCAAACTCCTTGGTAGGAAACTCTGAAGCAAATGCAGGTGTTGGAGAAGCCTGAGATAGAGATATGCCAAGATAATGACACTGCTGTTGAAGAACACTGTTTTTACTTTCAGGGAAATTCTTCAAACTAGCAGATTGAACTGTTCCGGAAGCAAAAGCATTTCCAATTCTCGTCCTATTTGAGTTTTGTGCTTCGGTTGATCCTCGGGATACTTTGATTTGATCACATTCATAAAGCTCGGGTTCTTACCTAATTGTTTGTTGTTTCTGTTGTGAAATTCTGCAGGTCCATGGAATTGAAACGCAAGCTGCTTATTGATTGCCACGGGATTCTACAGGTTCTTGGTGTTTGTATAAGTCACGATTCTTCCAAGTGAATACAAGTTCTTTTGCTTTCCTTTGAGTTTCAGAATTATTAACAAGTTTTCCAACATTGCAGGTTAATGCACGAAAGTTCACTGGAAGATCATACAGTGCATAGTGTAAAAGCTAACAAAACTCTTTCGACTTATTGACGTTAGCATCACTGCTTTTGCCCTTACGGATACTCTTCAACCGCTCATCTAGCACAGGCTGACCCCGAACCCGCATGAACCAACAGGGGAAACCAATACCGCCCTTTGAGAGATATTACATCAACAAGTATTATTTGCCCATCCAAATCTATTTTTTTTTATCGGCAAAACAATGGTAGAAAAAATTTGGGCAGCTAATGTTGGAAATGGTTGTGCTGTATTTGTAGGTTGCTGAGATTTTTGCGGGAAACTCATTGCTACGCAAAGGTCTGTGTTCGGCGTGGTTTGATACTACAAAGGTATCCGCACTGTTTTGGGCTAGCGTTGGTTTGCGGACTTGTCAATGCTATGGCTGATTGAAGTTTCGTCTTAGAAGAGCTGATCTAGAGATAGCAGTTCCTGGGTGTCGATGTGAACGTCGGCTGCCAACATCATCTGGATATCAGCTCCCTGCTGAGACAACAAACATGGTGTTGCAGCGAATGTAACCATGATTGGGTGGTGTTTATTGCAGTTGATAGGCGTTTCAGTTGGTATTGTTTGGCTTGTGCGCATTCTGAATTCGCGTAGTTGTACTTGTGTTTCTTGTTTTTTCTTCTGTCATCTTGTTGTATCTAACTTCCTGTAAACTTACAACTTCTGCAAGTGGTTTCCTTTTTTTTTAACAGACCATGGGATTTTGAGGATACGGTTTCCAATAGCAACAATTAAAATCTCCTGTGCCAAGTCTTCTTTTCAAATCACTTTTTTTTTTGTAATTGCACTTGCAGATTTCTTTTCCCTGATAGATTCTGAAATATTTTGTTTGCATACTCAATATTAACACACTTGGAATATGCATCAAGTATTGCATTCCCAACCGTTGGTGCAGTAGCACTAAATAAAGATTCAGTCCTAATTGAATATCCGTGTATTTCTTTCACCTTTTCAACTCTCAAAAGAGAAGCACAAAAATGGATTATAGTTAATATTGTAACGTAATCGGGTCTAATTCCTATTTTAAGCATCAAATGTAACAGGCTGATGAATCTTGAATGATGCCTCTTCTCTCCAAAGGCATCCAAAATAGAATTCCATGAAATCAAATCTTTCCTAGATATCATAGAAAACGCATGATATGCTTCTTCTATATAGCCACATTTTGCATAGAAACTAACTAGAACATTTCCAACAGAAGCATCTTCAAAAAGAAAAGGATGTCTGAAGATATATGCATGGACTTGTTTCCCCACCAACAAAATTTCCAATTGTGCACATGCTGGAAGTATGCTGACCATGGTCACAGAATCCAATAATAACGTCTCTAGAGACGCTAAATTACCAAATAGATACAATGCTTTTAACCATTCACCATTTGATGCATATCCTGCAATAATTGCCTTCCAAGAGACTAAATCCCTCGCATTCATTGCCCAAAACAAAGACTCGGCTTCTTTCGTCCGTCTAATTTTTAAGTAGAAACTCATCAAAGCATTACATACAGAAATATCACCAGACAATTTAGGCCACTGCAGCACATAAGAGTGGATTTTCCTTCCACTACAATATGCAGCAATGTCATCAAATGAAGCACAAACTGGCAGAATATTGGCTATGGTTACATAGTTTGGCTGTATAGGTCCTTTCACCATCGACCTGAAGAACGAGAATGCTTCTTCTAACAACCCATTTTCAGCAAGGCATTGACACTAGAGCATTACCAGCAAATGCATCCTCTTCAAAACCAGATTTGATAACATAACCATGCACACTCTTTCCAGCATTCAGATTACCTGAACGAGCACACACCGGAAGAAGAGTAGCAACAGTAACAGAATTGGGCATAGCCTTTCCACTCATATGCATTGTCCTAAACACTCTCATCACATCAACATCATGTTTACTAGACCCGGAAAACCCAGACAAGACAATGTTCCAATGTGTAGCAACAAAATATGGATTTGGGAATGAATGTATGCAAATGAACTTTAGGCCAAGTGCCAAACAAAAATAAAAAATTCAGGACCAAAATCGGGGTATGACACCTAAAAATAGAATAAAATCAATCTTTTCATCTGCATAATGACTTGTTTTGCTTGAATTCTAAAATCTCTTTTATATCCAAAATAATTATGCAGGTTGATCAAACCCATTGAACATAATGATCCAACACCATCTCCCAACTCTTAGTTCCCTGTATTTGAGGCCGAAGAAGATGATGTTGAAGAGATTCCTGACGAGATTACCCATCTGCTTAAGCATGAAAAGAAGATCATTCAGCCACATCTTGTGAATCTAGAAACAGTTAACTTGGGGTCTGAGGATTGTGCTCGCAAAGTGAAGATTGGGGCACTCCTGGAAGAGTCTGTAAAGAAGGGGTTGATTGAGTTGCTACGAGAATACGTCGACGCCTTTGCCTGGTCATATGAAGACATGCCTGGTCTGGATACTGATATCGTGCAACATTTCCTGCCTTGGAAGCCTGAGTGTGTGCCTGTGAAGTAGAAGCTCAGAAGAACTCATCCTGACATGTGTAATACCCCAAAATTTACCCTTCATTTTTTCTGGAAGCATACGCTTTACACCTCATGCATGCATTCATTTTTAGGTCATTTAACATTAGATACATTGCATTTCATCATGTCAATCAGAATTAGATCCAAGAAACTTAAAAAAACGAAAAGAAAAAAAAAGTTAAAAATAAATAAATAATCAAAATTAATTAAATAAATAAAATATAACAAAAAATTTTTTGGACTTGGGTCTTTCTCATTTGAGCCCACAAAGCCATGGAATTCAGTCTATAAATACCAAGGCTTCACTTGAGAAAAAGGGAGAGAAGCAAAATACTCTGAGGTTTCCTTGTAACAAAACCATGAGGAAAAAGATAGTGAGAGAAGAACTAACAGAGTTCAGAGCAGCCTCCAAACCCTAAAGGGAACTCAACTGCACAGAATCACTTCTGCCTCACATAAACCCTAAAGATTGTTTTGTAAACCTCACGGGTGCAACTCAATTTCAATCAAGCTCTCCAATCAGGTTTGCCCTATATCCATCATCTTTATGCCTTTAATTTGAATGCTCTAAATGTATGAGGTATTATGGTTGAATTTGATACCCTTTTGATGCATGTGTTTGACAAGAGGTTTAGGCCTCCTGCCCTTGGTTGCTTTTTGTGAGCTTTTTGTGAATTTTGATGGAATTATTCATGTGGTTACATTTTGATTTAGGGGCAACTCTTGGTTAACCTATTTTGTTTCTCTAACCTGTTTGTTGAGGTTTTTTTTTTTGTGAGGGCTCACATGACGTTTGCAGGGATAACTTGCGTGGTTTCCCACTTTATTTGTGGGATACCCCCTGGAGGTTCATTCCGATTATCTTTACTGACCCACTTTCTTTGATGATGTTAGCTTGGAAGGATCTCAGGGTTTATCGTTCCTTTAATTGCTGTTACTTCAGATCTTTATCCGTGTGGTACTTTTACATTTTTCCCGCATTTTACTGCTTTCCTAGCTGGAAGACCTCGACAGGAGGCAATGTTTTTGTGTTTACTTTATGCAGGTTCCTTTGTCCAGGGTTAAGAGCTATGAGGTCTTATCCTCATTACCCTTTTGCATGCGCGTTCCTACAATGCAAACAAACCCTTCATTGATTTTTCTTTTCCATAACACACGTTTACTCCTTCTACTACAGGCGAGTAAGTCTCCAAAGGTCGAGCATCCGGTAGATTGCGTAGTGACGTCGTTCGTCTAAAACCCAATCCACAACCCCGTAGTTAGCCGAACTACGGCTTGCTCTGATTCTCATTCCAGATGAGATACGTAGGCATAAGACGCGATGTCTTAGCGAGCACACATCCCCCAACCCATAGGTCAGCCAAGCTACGAAGACTCTGATTCTCATATTCAGATGAGATACGTATGCAGTGGATGCGACATCCGCGCGAGTCATTTCTCTTAACCTTTTTAGTAAATAAACACATTAGGTAAACCCACACCCTTTAGACAAAAACCACAAAAGTGGATCCCGTAGAGTACTATGGATGCGTAGGGGTGCTAATACCTTCCCTTCGCATAACCGACTCCCGAACCCAAGATTTGGTTGTGAGACCCCGTCTTGTCCTTTCCTTTTTCAGGTTTACTTCGAGCGTTTCCTTTCCCTCCTTTGGGATGAATAACGCACGGTGGCGACTCTTCTGTCTTTTTCTTTCGCCGGTTGTTTTTTTCGCGCACTGTATTTTTCAGGTTGCGACAGCTGGCGACTCTGCTGGGGACAAAAGAAGTTGACCTCTTGCTGGTCCATCTTCCCTAAGCGAGTCCCTCCTAGCTTTTGTGATTTCTTGTTCATTGGGTGTTCATGCTTTTGTACATTTATTTACTTACTTGCTTGCATTCATCTGCTGTATCTGTTGGAGCTGTTGTTTGTTTGTTGGGATGGGATGTTCTACGAGAGATAAGCCCATTACCCAGGCTTGAGTGCACACACAGGTTTTAGAGTGGATGATCATGAGGCTTGCGTGGCATGTTGCTATGTTAAGTCGCTCGTGAAGAACCACACCCAGACGAGGTTTCTCTTGGATATATTATGTCCTACGGATGTTCCGTAACGACATGATGTTCCTTTAGAAATCGTCGACTCTGGTGACCATTTCCCGAGAACTCAGTCGAGGCCTCTCCTCCGAGACGTGATTATGTTAGCTCTGGTGGGCGCATTCTTGCTGATCAATCCGAGGACCCCGAGACTGGGAACTTGCTTTAGGATGTCCTGTTGAGGGGAGTCAGTGGAGGTCTTTTAGCCCGTAATAATGCCAAACCTTCAGTGGTAAACGTATTATTCGCGACTGAAGGGCTGAAGTTGACGAACTTCTGTTCTTAGAACCTACCAGTGAGGGGCGGGCTAAATTCAGGAAACCTTAACCTCCAACCAACCCGGTTTTCTGGAGCAGAGCTTTGATCTTGTATTATATTGCTCAGTGGTTTTCTCTTCAGACAGTGTAACCCGACAGATGTTCAAGCAGATACAACAATCCTGATTGACATACCACTGCATTGCATTCACATCATCACATCATTCGCATTCATATCATTTAACACATGTTTATCCATTTCAAGGGGGTTTACATCTTCTTCTTGATTCCAGTCGGAGTTTTTCTGGTTCTCTTAAGATGGATATTGGCAGAAAGAGACTTGTCGCCTACAAGTTTCCGGTGGTCTGTCTGGAGCCCATCCAACAGTTGATGCAGTTAATGGATCCTGGTTCTCTAGAAGGATTCCGAGAGGATTACGGTCTAATTCTAAGTTTCGTCACGGTTCTTTCCAAAGATCAACATGATGCCCTATTCACACTGCTACAGTTCTATGACCCTCCATTGAGGTGTTTCACATTCCCGGATTATATCTTGGTCCCTACTCTGGAGGAGATTGCCAGTTTTCTCAGAGTTCCTATCAGGTCACAATTATTGTTCTACAGTTCTGAGTTTCTGCCCGATCTCAGCATGGTTGCTTCAGCCACATATTTGGAGGAATCAGTCTGGAAGGCTAATATGTGTCAGAAGGGAGAAGTTAGTGGTTTTCATATGAGTTTCTTACTGGGAGAAGCAAAGAAGAAGCTGGAAGACGGTAACCAGAGGGGTTTCAATGCTGTGTTGGCTCTTTGCGTGTATGGGATTGTCTTGTTCCCTAATGTCGCCAAATTTGTAGACATGGACGCAATACGCCTCTTCGTATTGAGAAATCCAGTACCGACCTTGCTAGGAGATTTCTTTTATTCAGTGCACCACATAAATAAGAGTAGAAAAGGGGGATTGTTGAATTGTTGTGTGCCTTTGTTTTATAGGTGGTTCAGTTCTCACCTACCCAAATCTGGAGTGTTCGTTAATGTCAAGGACTCGTTGAGTTGGTCGAAGAGATTGATAAGGTTGAGAGCTGAAGATATTCCTTGGTGGTCCGACCGGAGCTTGCTTCGGGCAGATATTATTCATAGTTGTGGGAACTTCCCAAATGTTCCGTTGGTAGGAAGAAGAGGAGGAATCAACTATAATCCTTCTCTAGCAGTTAGACAGTTTGGATATGCTTTAAGAACTCCTCCTTTGGAAAAGGATGTGGAAGAATCTCTGTTTTTCCATTCTTCGCCTGATTTGACGGTATCCCGTAAGGCAGCTGAGGCCTGGCTCAAGGTGATCAAGAGAGGAAGAACCGTCCTTGGAAAAGGAGATTGTAGAACTTACCCTCGGTATGAAGAGTGGCTTCAAGGAAGAGTCGAAGAGTTTGGTCTGCCGTTCCTTATTGAAGAACCTTTGTATCCACCTACTCCTGAGCAGTCAACAATGGTGAGCCGAGAGGAGTACGACAAGTTGAAGAGTGCCATGGAGGGACTTCAAACCAAGAACTCAGAGTTAAGTGAGAAGTTGCAAGACTGTATGCATCAATTCCAGGAGGCAGAATATCAGAAGGGGGAAGCCGTCAGAGTGCAAAAGGAAGCAGAGAGGAGATTTGCTGTGGAGGCGGACTTCTTCAGGAAGACAGACGAAGCCTTGAGATCATCCAGTTCTGAGTTGAGGCGAGTCAAGCAGCAGTTAGTAGATGCTCATGGTAAATTAGCTGGGTGGCAGGAGCAATGGGATGCATTTTCAACTTCTCGGAAGGCAAAGGAGGAGGAGACAGTAGCCGAACTGACTGGTCAGATAGAGAAATTGACGACTTTGCTGAAGGGGAAAAACAATGAGCTTCTGTGCGCCCGTTCTACTAATGGCTACATCACAGATCAACTCCATGAGGCTCGAGGACAGATTGAAGAACTCAAGGTGTTGGCAGGTTTGAAGAAATCCAGACTTGAAGAGGTATTCGGAGAAGATGATGGGAATTACTACAGAGAGCACATCAACGAACTGGATGGGATCATTCACAAGAGGAATCTGCTTATCCGGCATTTGACAGAATCTCCAGATCATCCCGACACGGTGGCATTACTGGATGAAGTGAGGAGCAGTCCTTATGGGTTATATACAGGAGGCTGATCCCTGGTTTATATTCCTCCCTTTACTTGTTGTTTTGTTGCTGTGTAGTGATAATCCACAGGCTTGTTGTGGGGATCCTCTTTTGATGTACTTTTGGCTAAGGCCCCTTTCCTGGAACTCATTTGTATGTTGGTTTCCCTTTGTTGCATCTTGATCTCAGAAGTTTATCCATGACTCAGTCTTCTTGCACTATTCGCCTGATGTGAGACTGGAATCAAGGGGGTAGAATACCTTTTGGATTTGATAAACATGGCATTGCATTTACATATTCATTGCCATATCTTGCATAACAGGTACCGCTGCAGTGTTCTCATATTGTTTGGTGTCCCACTAGCAGGATAGCTAACTCAGGCATTCACCGATACGGTACCCAAAGGAATCAACAGAGAGCGATAGAGAGCCTACAAGCAGAGCTCGCCGAGATGAAGATTCGCATGAATCAATTCATGGATTTGGTTCAAGGGGTGGCTCAAGGACAGCGGGAGCTTAGATTGTTGGTATAGAGGGATCCCCCTATTCCTCAACCGGAGACGTTGGCTGATCCTCCAGCTGGAGAGGCTAATGGTCCCAATGGACCGGGGCCTATCCCGATCCCGCATGTCAACCAAGATCAACAACCCATTCAGGATGGTCAGGATGATCAGTTTCCCTTGCTTCAGGAAGACTTTGGCATGGACCCCATGTTTAGAAGATTGGAAGAGAGGTTGAAAGCAGTGGAAGGACAAAATCCTCTGGGAGTAGATGTTGCTGACTTGGGGCTGGTCCCAGGTGTGAGAGTGCCACCGAAATTCAAAGTCCCGATATTTGACAAATACAATGGCAGCTCTTGCCCCAAAACTCACGTGCAAGCCTATTTCCGTAAAATGGTTGCATACTCTGATGACGAGAAGCTACTTATGTACTTCTTCCAGGACAACCTGGCTGGGGCATCCTTGGAATGGTATATGAGGCTGGACAAAGCCCACATCCGTTGCTGGAGGGATTTGGCAGAGGCTTTCGTGAAGCAGTATCAGTATAATGCAGACATGGCTCCGGACAGAACTCAACTTCAGAATCTGTCTCTTAAAAGCAATGAGTGCTTCAGGGAGTACGCTCAACACTGGAGGGATACAGCTTCCCGTGTTCAGCCTCCTATGTTGGAAAAGGAAATGGCCAATATGTTCATGAATACGCTGCCTGGACCTTATCTGGAGTGTCTGGTGGGGTGCAACGCTTCCAACTTTGCTGATGTGGTCTCTACTGGAGAAAGGGTGGAGAATTACCTAAAGACCTATAAGAGCCAGAGTGGAGGTGGATCCTCATCAGGGGTGAAGAAGCCGTTCATTCAGGGACAGAAGAGGAGAGAAGGGGATGCAAATGCCATATCTTCTTATCAGAACAGGGATAACCGGAGGAATAATTTTCAGAATTATCATCAGCAACCGTATGTTGCGGCTGTGACCATTCCAACTGCAGCGCCACTACAACAACAACAATCACAACGTCAACCAGCTCAGTATCAACAGCAGCAGCAACCGGGTAACAGACCCGCTTAGCAACAGAGGCAAAGGATGATGGCCCGGCGTTTAGACACCCTTCCAATGTCGTACGCTCAGTTGCTTTCTAGTCTTCAACAACTACAACTTGTGCAACTGCGCACTCTGGCTCCTCCTGTTGGTAGACTTCCGGTGGGTTACGACGCCAACGCTAGGTGTAGCTTCCACTCTGGGGCACCTGGCCACAATATTGAGAACTGCAAAGCTTTTAAGCACGTAGTTCAGGACCTCATAGATTCAAAAGCCATCGACCTTGCACCGGCTCTTAATGTCGTCAACAATCCCATGCCCCAGCATGGTGGTGCGAACGTTAACATGATAGAGGGAAAAGCCAAGTCCATTAAGGATGTGTTGAAGTTGAAGACTCCATTGTTGGATATCAAAGGATGCTTGCTGAAGGCCGATGTTTTCCCCGGTTGTGGGAAGGGTTGTTTGGATTGTGCCACTCAGAGTGGAGGTTGTTTGAAGCTACAGCAGGGTATCCAGGCCTTGCTCGACAAAGGTATCCTCCAGGTTGAAGATCTGTCTGTCCAAGAGTTTGTGGAAGGGGTTGAGGAAGAAGGGTTTGAAGATGCTACTGATGAATTCGCAGATGTTGTTCCTACTAATTCTGTAATCCATAATGCTGGGGCAGTCTCTTCAACTCTACATCAGAAGATTAAGTTTCCGGTCAACGGACGAATTATCACCGTCTGTGGTGAGGAGGACATCCTGGTCAGTAACCTGTCTACATTCAAGTATGTAGAAGTAGAAGGTGAAATTCATGAGACTCTGTGTCAGGCTTTTGAGTCAGTTCAAATCAAGGATGCAACTCCGGTGGAAGAGGTTAAAGCGGGTGCCTCTATCTCATCTTTTAAGCAGGCACGGGCCGTGGTGGATTCAGGTGTTGCTCCCGGTTGGGGGCGTCTGTTGGAATTACCAGTGAAAGAAGATAAGTTCGGGATTGGGTATCAGCCAGTTTTGACTTCTACAACACTTCAGGGGCCGATCACTTTCTCCAGTGCTGACATCATTCAGTATGGCCAGGTCTCTGCGGTCAACGAAGAAGATGGGGATAGTGATTGTGACATTGACAACTGGGTGCGTCCGAGGATCCCGGGTGAAGTCATCAACAATTGGTCTTCTGAAGAGATTATCCAAGTCACTCTTCTTGAAGAGTAATTTTCTTTGTTTATTCATGCATATCCAAGTCTTACGTTCCGCCCAGGGCGTAATGACTCATTGTAGGGCCCGTCTATGTGACACTTGCATTTTTATCATAAATAAAGGACGTATTTTTGCATTCAAATATTTCGTTCCCTGTCTTTCTATTTTTTCAGTTTTTCAAAATAAAAAAAATGGCAATGTTTTGTTTAGTTTTCACTTTTTTTTCACACTCATAAGCACATACCATCACTCATGCAGATGCACATCACCGGATCCTATTGATAACGGTTCTGCTATGGCTCGCTTCGACTTTGAAACTCCAATCTTTCAAGCTGAAGAAGAGGGTGATGAAGACTGTGAACTCCCTGAAGAGCTTACCAGGTTATTAAAACAAGAGGAAAGGGTTATTCAACCGCATCAAGAGTCTGTTGAAGTGATTAATCTCGGCACCGAGGACGCCAAGAGAGAAATCAAGATAGGGGCTGCTTTAGAAGACAATGTGAAGAAAGGGCTGATTGAATTGTTGCAAGAATACGTTGACATCTTCGCCTGGTCTTATCAGGACATGCCTGGGCTGGACACAGACATCGTGGTACACCACTTGCCTCTCAAAGAAGGTTGTCCTCCGGTCAAGCAGAAGCTCAGAAGAACAAGACCAGAGATGGCTGTCAAGATAAAGGAAGAAGTGCAAAAGCAGTTGGATGCAGGGTTTCTAGCAGTCACCAATTATCCGCCATGGGTTGCAAACATCGTCCCAGTACCTAAGAAGGATGGAAAGGTACGGATGTGTGTCGACTACCGGGATCTGAACAGAGCTAGCCCTAAAGATGATTTCCCATTACCTCACATCGACGTTTTGATGGAGAATACAACTCAGTTCTCGGTATTCTCCTTCATGGATGGCTTTTCTGGCTATAACCAAATCAAGATGGCACCAGAAGACATGGAAAAGACAACTTTCATAACCCCATGGGGCACCTTCTGCTACAAGGTGATGCCGTTTGGTCTGAAAAATAGCAACATATCAACGAGCTATGGTAACTCTGTTCCATGATATGATTCATCATGAAATCGAGGTTTATGTGGATGATATGATTGCCAAATATCAGACAGAAGAAGAACATTTGGTGAATTTGCAGAAACTGTTTGAGCGTTTGAGGAAATTCAAACTGAGACTTAACCCGAACAAGTGCACTTTCGGGGTGAGATCGGGAAAATTGCTGGGTTTTATTGTTAGCGGAAAAGGGATTGAGGTGGATCCTGACAAAGTGAAAGCGATACAGGAAATGCCTGAGCCAAGAACAGAGAAGCAAGTCCGTAGTTTCTTAGGGAGGTTGAACTACATTGCAAGGTTCATCTCTCACCTAACAACCACGTGTGAGCCAATTTTCAAATTGCTGAAGAAAGATCAGGCTATCAGGTGGAATGAAGATTGTCAAAGGGCTTTCGAGAAGATAAAAGAGTATCTACAGAAACCTCCGATCCTTATACCTCCAGTTCCTGGGAGACCTCTGATAATGTACCTATCAGTGACTGAGAACTCGATGGGGTGTGTATTGGGACAGTATGACGAGTCTGGTCGAAAAGAGCATGCCATATACTACCTTAGCAAAAAGTTTACCGACTGTGAAGTCAAATATTCGCAGCTTGAGAAAACTTGCTGTGCTTTGGCCTGGGCTGCTCGCCGACTGAGGCAGTATATGTTGAACCATACTACCTTGTTGATTTCTAAGATGGATCCAGTGAAATACATATTCGAGAAGCCAGCTCTCACCGGAAGGGTCGCTCGTTGGCAAATGATTTTAACAGAGTATGATGTTTAGTACACGTCACAGAAGGCCATCAAAGGTAGTATTCTGTCAGACTACCTTGCCGTGCAACCGATTGATGATTATGAGCCGATGAAGTTTGAATTGCCTGATGAAGACATCATGTTCCTCAATATGAAAGACCGTGAAGAGCCAGTTGTTGAGGAGGGACCTGATCCAAACGAAAAGTGGACTTTGTTGTTTGATGGGGCTGTCAATGCTAGAGGAAGTGGAATTGGTGTTGTCATTACAACTCCGAAAGGTGCCCACATACCTTTCACCGCTCGTTTGACTTTTGAGTGCACAAATAATGAAGCTGAGTACGAGGCCTGTATTTTGGGTATTGAGCAAGCCATTGATCTGAGAATCAAGACTCTGGACATCTTCGGAGATTCAGCTCTGGTGATTGGAATACTCTCCAGCCCACTCTGGTCCCCTATAGAGACTACACGAGAAGACTGTTGACTTTCTTCACAACAGTAAAATTGTATCATATACCTCGTGATGAGAACCAGATGGCAGACGCACTTGCTACTCTATCCTCCATGATCAAGGTAATTCGCTGGAACCTTGCTCCCAGGATCGATGTGATGCGCCTTGACAGGGCCGCATATGTGTTTGCTGCTGAACTGGTAGTCGATGACAAGCCCTGGTATCACGATATCAAGTGCTTTCTAAAGAATCAATAGTACCCTGCAGGGGCATCCAACAATGACAGAAAGACTTTGAGAAGATTGGCAGGCAGTTTCTTCTTGAACAAAGACGATGTGCTGTATAAGAGGAACTTCGACATGGTTTTGCTCAGATGCGTGGACAGGCACGAGGCGGACATGTTAATGCAGGAAGTTCATGAAGGTTCCTTCGGTACTCATGCCGGCGGACATGCAATGGCTAAGAAATTGTTGAGAGCGGGTTATTATTGGATGACCATGGAGTCAGATTGCTTCAAATATGCTCGGAAGTGTCATAAATGCCAGATTTATGCTGATAAGGTGCATGTACCGCCAAATCCTCTGAATGTGATGACTTCGCCGTGGGCGTTTTCTATGTGGGGCATTGACATGATTGGAAAGATTGAGCCGACTGCTTCCAATGGGCATCGCTTCATCCTTGTTGCCATCGACTATTTCACCAAGTGGGTCGAGGCAGCGTCGTTCGCGAATGTCACCAGACATGTGGTTGCCCGTTTCATCAAGAAAGAAATCATTTGTCGCTATGGGATTCCCGAAAGAATCATTACTGATAATGGTTCTAATCTCAACAACAAAATGATGAAGGAGTTATGTCAGAGCTTCAACATTCAGCATCACAATTCTTCCCCTTACCGCCCTAAGATGAACGACGCTGTTGAGGCGGCAAATAAGAACATAAAGAAAATTGTGTAGAAGATGGTCGTCACGTACAGAGATTGGCATGAGATGCTACCTTTCTCCTTGCATGGGTACCACACTTCAGTACGTACATCGACCGGGGCAACCCCTTACTCCCTGGTGTATGGTATGGAAGCAGTCCTACCTGTTGAAGTGGAGATTCCTTCTCTAAGAGTCTTGTTGGATGTCAAGTTACACGAAGCCGAATGGATTCGGACAAGGTTCAATGAGTTGATTCTTATCGAAGAGAAGCGAACGGCAGCCATTTGTCATGGGCAGTTGTATCAGAGTCGGATGAAGAGAGCCTTTGATCAGAAGGTGCGTCCTCGTTGTTTCCAAGTCGGAGATTTAGTGTTGAAAAGGATCCTTCCTCCTCAGACAGATCACAGGGGCAAGTGGACTCCTAACTATGATGGACCGTATATTGTCACCAAGGTTTTTGATGGTGGGGCCTTAATGCTTGCAACTATGGATGGTGAAAACTTCACTTCCCCTGTGAACTCAGACGCAGTTAAAAAATACTTCGCATAAAATAGACCCGCTGGACAGTAAAAAGAATAGTCCAGGCAAAAAATAGGCATCCCGGCGAATCAAGAAAATGAAAAGGTTCGGGCAAAAATTAGGGATTAAAAATGAAAAGATCGTACACCCGGTAAGTTGAAAACCTGAAAAGGCAACTTAGGCAAAAATGGGTATCCCGATGGATTGAAAACCCGAAAAGGGCGATCCAGGCAAAAGTTAGGGATTAAGCGAATGACTGCGTTCTGAGTTAGTTCTGAATCTCATCTCATGTCGATGACTGGAAATTTTCGAAAGGTAGGAAACAGTCCAATCACCTTTTCAGAAGGCTGATCATCTGGAGGATCTTAAAGACGGGCAAGTCATAGCAGAATTGGAACCCAATAGAAATCCATTTCACATTGCCATTAGATTAATTTCTGTTTTGCGATTACCTCTTTCCAGGGATTGCTTCCTGATGTAAATGCCTATTCAGAGGCCATTCAATCAATAAAATCATGTTATTCAGTATATCTCTGTTTCCATTTTCATTTTACTGTTTTGTTTGCAAAAATGACGTCCGAATTTTTGATAAACATTGCATCATGACACATAAGGGCTTTACAGGTACATGCTTAATAAACATTTAAAATTGCTGTAAATTTTAAGTGCTTTGGATCGTCTATTCAGAACAGATACCCTCGGGGCATTTCCTTAAAATCCCCTGCAGATGATCGTGAATATCTTCCCCAATGAAGTCGCCAACAGACGAATCTGGTGTCTTATCCCTGCAGAGCTGATCAGAGTGTTGGATTCTTCAATCCCCAGCAGGTTCTCGCCACTGTACTTCCCCTAGCGTTTTTTTCAGGACATACACTCCCCAGTAGAGTTGACAGTGCCAGACTATATATCCCCAGCGGAGTTGACAGTGCCAGATTGTATCTTCCCAGCAGAAGTGGCTGCTCCTTAGAGTTCGAGGCCAGATCGATAATCCCAATGCCAGATCCATGGTTTCTTTCCTTGAAGCAGAACCTCGGTACCGTATCAGTGTTTGCTTCCCCTGTTGAGTCATATCTCGCAGATCGTGGTTGCCAAAACCACTATCGCTTTCCCCAACAGCAGGTGTTCAGTGTCGTTCTCTCCCCAGTCAGAATCTCGGTATTTCATCATTGCTAGAACACCGTGTGGCGGGTCATTTCCCCACAGAATTCTTTGCGCTGTGCATCTCCAACAGCCTTGCCAGGGTCCAGAAGATGGTGATCATTTCCCCAGTAGATCCCCTTGCCTCAGCTTGGCATTCTACCCAACATTTCGCATCCCTGCATGTAGAATCATATTGCATTGCATCCTTCCAAATCGCGTAGCATTTCCATTTTCATGGAGCATTACGCCATTGAAAAATTCAAACATACGCATGTAAGCATAAAACATTCTCGGTATCCCAAGTGATAAGCTAGAAGTTGTTTCCAGTACTCAGACTGAAGATTGTTCATGACCCACCTTGGTTATCCCCAGTAAGTGTCATTGGCCCATGCGTCGCCTTTATTATCATTCCCTATTTCTGCCAATGTTGACAGGCATGAAGTTTTCCGATGTTCAGATCGAAGAAGTTTCCGACATTCAGGTCGATGCAACTTGTGGCATTCATGCCAGTTTTCCGGTATCCAGACCGAAGTGGCATTCAGGCCAGTTTTCCGGTATCCAGACCGAAGTGGCATTCAGGCCAATTTCCGATATTCAGATCGAAGTGGCGTTCGGGCCAATTTCCGATATTTAGACCGAAGTGGCATTCAGGCCAATTTCCGATATTCAGATCGAAGTGGCATTCAGGCCAGTGTTCCGATATTCAGATCGAAGTGGCATACAGGCCAGTTTTCCCGATATTCAGATCGAAGTGGCATTCAGGCCAAGTCTTTCCGATGTTCAGATCGAAGAAGTTTTCGACGGTCAGGTCGATGCGACTTGTGGCATTCAGGCCAGTGTTCCGATATTCAGATCGAAGTGGCATTCAGGCTAATGTTCCGATATTCAGATCGAAGTGGCATTCAGGCCAAGTCTTTCCGATGTTCAGATCGAAGAAGTTTCCGACGTTCAGGTCGATGCGACTTGTGGCATTCAGGCCAATTTTCCGATGTTCAGATCGAAGTCCTTTCCAGTATTCAGACTGATGAGCGGCATTCAGGCCATGGTTATTTCTGTGTTACCATTTATTTTGGTATCCATTTTAACATCCTTTTTTGGTATTCAGACTGACTCTCACCGTACCAGACGGATTCTTCTTTCAAGACCACCTCTTTGCCGATTCTGACAGACATTGTTACTTCACTTCACTTCAGTGCAAATTTTTGGGCTTTTATTGTATTCAATCCCTTGATACCTCGAAAGTGCGAAAGCAGCTGCCATCTTCTTTCCGGGTCTCCAGTTGATTGAATAGGGGCAGCTGTAATACCCCAAAATTTACCCTTCATTTTTCCTGGAAGCATACGCTTTACACCTCATGCATGCATTCATTTTTAGGTCATTTAACATTAGATACATTGCATTTCATCATGTCAATCGGAATTAGATCCAAGAAACTTAAAAAAACGAAAAGAAAAAAAAAAGTTAAAACTAAATAAATAAAATATAACAAATTTTTTTTTGGACTTGGGTCTTTCTCATTTGAGCCCACAAAGCCATGGAATTCAGTCTATAAATACCAAGGCTTCACTTGAGAAAAAGGGAGAGAAGCAAAATACTCTGAGGTTTCCTTGTAACAAAACCCTGAGGAAAAAGATAGTGAGAGAAGAACTAACAGAGTTCAGAGCAGCCTCCAAACCCTAAAGGGAACTCAACTGCACAGAATCACTTCTGCCTCACATAAACCCTAAAGATTGTTTTGTAAACCTCACGCGTGCAACTCAATTTCAATCAAGCTCTCCAATCAGGTTTGCCCTATATCCATCATCTTTATGCCTTTAATTTGAATGCTCTAAATGTATGAGGTATTATGGTTGAATTTGATACCCTTTTGATGCATGTGTTTGACAAGAGGTTTAGGCCTCCTGCCCTTGGTTGCTTTTTGTGAGCTTTTTGTAAATTTTGATGGAATTATTCATGTGGTTACATTTTGATTTAGGGGCAACTCTTGGTTACCCTATTTTGTTTTTCTAACCTGTTTGTTGAGTTTTTTTTTTGTGAGGGCTCACATGACGTTTGCAGGGATAACTTGCGTGGTTTCCCACTTTATTTGTGGGATACCCCCTGGAGGTTCATTCCGATTATTTGTACTGACCCACTTTCTTTGATGATGTTAGCTTGGAAGGATCTCAGGGTTTATCGTTCCTTTAATTGCTGTTACTTCGGATCTTTATCCGTGTGGTACTTTTACATTTTTCCCGCATTTTACTGCTTTCCTAGCTGGAAGACCTCGACAGGAGGCAATGTTTTTGTGTTTACTTTATGCAGGTTCCTTTGTCCAGGGTTAAGAGCTATGAGGTCTTATCCTCATTACCCTTTTGCATGCGCGTTCCTACAATGCAAACAAACCCTTCATTGATTTTTCTTCTCCATAACACACGTTTACTCCTTCTACTACAGGCGAGTAAGTCTCCAAAGGTCGAGCATCCGGTAGATTGCGTAGTGACGTCGTTCGTCCAAAACCCAATCCACAACCCCGTAGTTAGCTGAACTACGGCTTGCTCTGATTCTCATTCCATATGAGATACGTAGGCATAAGACGTTATGTCTTAGCGAGCACACATCCCCCAACCCATAGGTCAGCCGAGCTACGAAGACTCTAATTCTCATATTCAGATGAGATACGTATGCAGTGGATGCGACATCCGCGCTAGTCTTTTCTCTTAACCTTTTTAGTAAATAAACACATTAGGTAAACCCACACCCTTTAGACAAAAACCATAAAAGTGGATCCCGTAGAGTACTATGGATGCGTAGGGATGCTAATACCTTCCCTTTGCATAACCGACTCCCGAACCCAAGATTTGGTTGCGAGACCCCGTCTTGTCCTTTCCTTTTTCAGGTATACTTCGAGCGTTTCCTTTCCCTCCTTTGGGATAAATAACGCACGGTGGCGACTCTTCTGTCTTTTTCTTTCGCCGGTTGTTTTTTTCGCGCACTGTTTTTTTCAGGTTGCGACAACATGGCAGTGAAGATCAAAGAGGAAGTTCAGAAGAAAATTGATGTGGGGTTTCTGGTGACTTCTACATATCCTCAATGGGTGGCGAATATTGTGCCCGTGCCTAAGAAAGATGGAAAAGTCCGAATGTGTGTGGATTATAGAGACTTGAATAAAGCTAGTCCAAAAGATGACTTTCATCTATCACATATTGATATGTTGGTAGATAATACAGCTAAATTCAATGTCTTCTCATTTATGAATGGATTTTCCGGTTATAATCAGATCAAAATGGCACCCGAGGATATGGAGAAGACAACATTCTCACACCTTGGGGAACATTCTGTTATCGAGTGATGCCCTTCGGTTTGAAGAACGCCGGAGCCACGTATCAACGTGTTATGACTACCTTGTTTCATGATATGATGCACAAGGAGATCGAGGTATATGTTGATGATATGATTGCGAAGTCGAGAACGGAAGTTGAACATGTAGAGCACTTGTTGAAGCTTTTTCAGCGTTTGAGGAAGTATAAGCTTCCTCAGAATCCTAACAAGTGTACATTTGGAGTCCGTTCCGGCAAGTTATTGGGCTTTATTGTCAGCAAGAGGGGTATTGAAGTTGATCCTACCAAGGTCAAAGTAATACAGGAGATGCCTGCGCCCAAAACTGAGAAGCAAGTCCAAGGTTTTCTTGGCCGCTTGATTGGAAGGAGGGGTATTGAAGTTGATCCTGCCAAGGTCAAAGTAATACATCTGCACCTATATTCAAGCTCCTCAGGAAAGATCAGCGTCATGATTGGACGGAGGATTTCTAGAAGGCCTTTGACAGTATTAAAGAGTATCTGTCCGAGCCTCCGATTTTGTCTCCGCCCATGGAAGGGAGACCCTTGATTATGTATCTGACAGTTCTTGAAGACTCTATGGGTTGTGTCCTTGGTCAGCAAGATGAATCAGGGAAGAAAGAATATGCCATCTACTATCTGAGTAAGAAGTTCACTGATTGTGAGTCTCGATACTCAATGCTTGAGAAAACATGTTGTGCTTTGGCTTGGGCTGCTAAGCGCTTACGCTAGTATATGTTAAATCATACGACTTGGTTGATATGCAAAATGGATCTAATCAAGTATATCTTTGAGAAGCCTGCTTTAACTGGGAGGATTTCCCGTTGGCAGATGCTGTTGTTTGAGTATGATATTGAGTATCGAGCTCAGAAGGCTATTAAAGGTAGTATCTTGGCTGACCACTTGGCACATCAACCAATTGAGGATTATCAGTTTGTTCAGTACGACTTCCCTGACGAGGAGATTCTGTATTTGAAGATGAAAGATTGCGATGAGCCAACGCTCGATGAAGGGCCAGAGCCTGGTTCTCGATAGAGCATGGTGTTTGATGGCGCTATAAATCAATATGGAAATGGTATTGGTACAGTGATTATTACTCCTCAGGGCACACATTTTCCTTTTACAGCAAGGCTAACTTTCAAATGCACGAATAATATGGAGAAGTATGAGGCCTGTATTATGGGTTTAGAAGAGTGTATTGATCTTAGGATCAAGCATCTTGATGTTTATGGTGATTCGGCCCTTGTTGTTAATCAGATTAAGGGAGAATGGGAGACGAATCAGCCTGGCCTCATCCCATACAGAGATTATGCTAGGAGGATTTCAATGTTCTTTACTGAGGTTGATTTCCATCATATTCCTCGAGATGAGAATCAGATGGCAGATGCTCTTGCTACACTTGCTTCGATGATTATGGTGAAATATTGGAATGATGTCCCCAATATCATAGTGATGCGCTTGGATAGACCAACTCATGTATTTGCAGTTGAAGAAGTGAAGGATGATAAAACCGTGGTATTTTGATATCAAGTGCTTTCTCCAAAGTCAGATTTACCCGCCTGGGGCATCTGCTAAAGATAAGAAGACTTTGAGGAGATTATCTGGCAGTTTCTACCTCAATGGCGATGTGCTTTATTAGAGGAATTTTGACATGGTTTTGCTCAGATGCGTGGATAGACACGAAGCAGACCTGTTGATGACTGAAGTCCATGAGGGTTCATTTGGTACTCATTCCAATGGACATGCCATGGCTACGAAGATGTTGAGAGCAGGCTATTATTGGCTGACAATGGAGTCTAACTGCTGCAAGTATGTGAAGAAATGCCACAAGTGTCAGATTTATGCGGATAAGATTCATATTCCCCCGACACTTCTGAATGTGATTTCCTCACCATGGCCCTTCTCCATATGGGGAATTGACATGATCGGCATGATAGAGCCGAAAGCGTCCAACGGTCACAGGTTTATTCTCGTAGCAATTGATTACTTCACCAAATGGGTTGAAGCGGCGTCATATGAAAACGTGACCAGGCAGGTGGTTGTGAAGTTTATCAAGAATCAACTCATATGCCGTTATGGTGTGCCAGATAAGATCATTACTAATAATGGATCTAACTTGAACAACAAGATGATGAAAGAGATGTGTAGCGAGTACAAGATTGCACATCATAATTCTTCTCCTTATAGACCCAAGATGAATGGGGTTGTTCAAGCTGCTAATAAGAACATTAAGAAGATTATCCAGAAGATTGTTGTTACGTACAAAGATTGGCATGAGATGCTGCCATTTGCTTTGCATGGTTATCGTACATCTGTCCGCACTTTAACAGGGGCAACCCCTTTCTCCCTTGTATATGGCATGGAGGATGTGCTCCCAATAGAGGTGGAGATCCCATCAATGAGAGTCTTGATGGAAGCCAAGTTGACTGAGGCTGAATAGGTTCAGAGTCGTTATGACCAACTGAATTTAATTAAAGAGAAGAGATTAATTGCCATGTGCCATGGTCAGTTGTATCAGCAAAGGATGAAGAAAGCCTTTGATAACAAGGTCAAGCCTCATGTGTTCCGAGAAGGTGACCTTTTGCTCAAGAAAGTCATGTCTTTCGCGCCCGATTCCAGGGGCAAGTGAACTCCAAACTATGAAGGTCCATATGTTGTTAAGAGAGCCTTTTCAGACGGTGCTTTGATACTCACAACTATGGATGGGGAGGATTTCACTCGTCCTGTGAATTCAAATGCAGTCAAGAAATACTTCGCCTAAAATAAAAACAGAATGGCTCGCTAAGTTGAAAACCCGAAAGGGAGACTTAGGCAAAAATGAGCGTCTCGGTGGATTGAAAACCCGAAAGGGCGATCCAGGAAAAAGGTAGAGACATGAAAAATGAATATATATCCCGCTTGTAAGACCCCAATTTCGGCCCTAAGATCCCTCATGGCATCATAACATTGCATTTGCAAAGCCTCAAGGATCATGAGCATCTTGGTTCCCTTTGCCTTTGGGTGGGACTTCTTGTGAGTGGTTTGAGATCACCAAGCATGCTTGAATTGTATATTATTGCTTTTCTTACTTTTTTTACTAACCAAAAGCACAAAAAATATGTCACTAACATTTCTTGTGTGTAGCTTGAGCAATCACAAGGTCAAGAGCTTCAAGGAGATCCTTTGTGCAAAGATATGGCCAAGAGAAGATGAAAGCAAGCATGGTAATGGTTCCCAAATCTCTCATCCATCAAATATGCCTCCCTAGTATCTCATTTCATCATTTTTATCAAAGCAAGTCAAAGGGTTTGAGGTCTTGTTTCTCAAGGAAGCCCTAATTCATCTGTGTACCAAGTGTGCCTTGCCCATGAAGCAACCTCAGCCCATGATCAAATACAATCAAGGGAAGTTCTTTAATTCATCACTTCATGCATATTTGAACTTATTTTAGTGTCCTCAATCATCAATTCATCAAGATATGAGTTGTGGACTTGAGAAGTTGATCAGTCAATTCATCTGACTATTTTGAAATGCAATGAGACCTAACTTTTTATGTGTTGGTCAAATGGAGATGATCCCAAACTAAAAAATGTTCTTAAGGACAATATGAACAACTTTCATGTTCATCAAAAATTGATTTAAGGCTTGGAAGGTCATCATCCATTCCAAGACATTATAGGTCATTTTGACTGAAACCCTAATTTTGGTTCAAATTCCCAAGAACATAACTCATTCATTTTTTATGATTTTGAGGTGGTATCAAATGCATTGGAAAGTTTAAGATGTCTAATTCAAATGTTATGTTGAACAAAATTTCATAATGACAAAGGAAATATATGTGATAATACAAAACATTATAGGTCACTTTTGACCAAATGCATTGAAAGGCAAAAAAGTCCAACTTCAAGGGCCCATAACGTCTTCATCAAAAATCCAAATGATGCAACATTTAATTCCATTTTGAGTCTCTTGAAAATATCTACAACTTTGATGTTGGAGGTTTTTTCATTTGAGGCTTGCATCATCAAAACAGAGGGGCTTAAAGTTGGACCAATTTGACAAAATTCTCAAAGGCATGTTTTGTACTATGGGCTTCATGGCCTGTTTTCATAAATTTCCACACTTCAAATGGATTTTTGCCTAACATAACAGTTGTTCCTTATGTCAAGACCTTTCCAACCATTACCCACGTGCCTATGTTTCTGAAATTCTAGTTATCAGACTTTGGATGTCACACTGATTGTTATGACATCCAATTCTGCACAGACAGGGATTATGCAGAACTTAACAGTAAGTGCAGTAAATAACACAAGTAATTGTTCACCCAGTTCAGTCCAACATGACCTACATCTGGGGGCTACCAAGCAAGGGAGGAAATCCACTATTAGTAGTATCAATTCAAAGCTAAACTCACCCGTTTACAACTTATCACTTAATCCCTACCCAATGCAATTTCAATCTTAACCTAAGATCAGAGTTCCTACTCACTCCCCCTCAATCACCTCAGTGATATTAAAGACACTTTGAAGTCACACTTCAAAAACAACTCTTGATTATGCTTCACAGCTTAAATCAAGATACACAGCACTCACGCTTAAAAGCTTTGAGTGACACAACACTTACAACTCAATGAACACCCTATGCCAAAGCAATCATCTACTTGATAATGGCTTGGCTTACAAGATACGTCTAATACAAGACTCACAAAATACAGCAGTGAAGTATGATGGACACACTAAATCTTCACGCCTCAAAATCCCCGAAACTGAATGAAGGAATGCCTTCCTTTTTATATTGCAGCACCTGGGCTTTTGCACCTGTATTTTCCTGAATTTTAGGTCACACAAGTTCCCTCAAATTCAACATTTAGGTTGCTAACAAATAGGCTATTTGTTAGGTTCATTGAATGTAGCTTGGTTGTTGATTTCCTGGATTTTCTCTCAGCTGTTGAATCCCTAAAGAATAGCCTGAGAAAAAGCTGAAACAGAAAACTGAACAACCTACAATTTAGCATATGCTGTCAGGCACGAATGTCACGACATTCAGCTTGACATCAAGGTCCATATGCTGAGTCTGTTTTTCCAGAAAACAGACTGTACAATTTTGCTGACCTGTACATGATCAAAATGACCGTACTACAGTAACAGCTTACATTAATAAATGTCAAAGTGTCCAACTTAACATTTATACATTTGGCCTTAAGTTAGTTCTGTTATTCTCTTGAAGAACAAACTAAGTTTTATGCTGAAGTATAGCAGACCACCACTCTGCCTAATCTTCAGTAGCTGCTGTCAATGATGAATGTCACAACATCTAGTTTGACATTCAGTCAGTAGGCCTTATGCCGGGTCTGGTTCTTCCTTGATAACCAGACTGCAAATGAATACTAAGTTCTAACAGAACTTCTGTTCCTTAGTATCTGTTGACAGGTATGAATGTCACAGCATTCAATAATCCTGTGTTAGCTAGTCCTGCAGTAACTACAATGTAGTCACATATACTTGTCATGACATCAGTCAAGACATTAGTGTTTTACCATATAATGCAGCCAATCAAACACCTACAAACTCCCCCTTTGGCAAATTTTTGGCTAAAACACTTTGATCCCCATAACAGAGTTCATAGCAGCGGAATAATACTAGCTAATACACTCAGAGTGGCAGCACACTCACACACATGGAAGTTAAATAAAAACTTCACATAGCAGCACACACATATTAGAAGTTGCACCTAAACTTCAACATCAGCTGCAGGGGGGGAGGGAAGTTAAATAAAAACTTCACACACATATCAGCATACACACAGAGGCATACAACAACATACACACAGAAGCTAAATACACACTTCATCACACAGTAGCTGCAGTAGGGGAAAACTTCAATCTGTCATGAATGGGAACCTGTTTTAATAAAGTTTAACAATGTAAACTTCTGTTGTCCTGGGGTATCACTTGTCACTCCCCCTTTTTGTCAAAAATGTTGCCAAAGCAACACTTTAATTTACAGATCCACAAATAGTAATTAGAATTACACACATGACAGAAAAACACAAAAGAAGTGATTAATCCTCAGCCTCATCATCAGCCTCCTCATCAGCCTCCTCTTCAGAGCTGGCCTCTTCCTCCTCCTCAGCCATTTGCCCTTCAGCTCCATCCGTGTCCTCAGCAGTAGACTCCAGCTGCAAGATGAGCTGTTCCAGTGCATGCTTTCTAGCTCCCAGCTCTTTGCAGGTCTCTTTGAGAACTGTAATAACTTCAGCTTTGTCTGGTTGGTTGCCAGCTTTGGAAGTCTCTCCCGATGTCAAGACAATGTCAGGGACATGCTTGCCCAGGAACAGTTTGTAGCTGAAAGCCAATGGACTCTCTCTTCTTTTCACGAAGTCATTATCTGTCAGGATGTGTGGAAATTGATTCAGCACAATTCCATATATGAGAGATGGAAAGGCAATGGGTCCCTTCACACTAAAGCTCCCAGCATGCTTCATTGTCTGATCAAATATGTAAGCACCATAGTTCACCTTTGCCTTGGTTCCCACTGCATAGATGAACTTCCCTAATGCCACAGACACAGTTGACTTGTGGTTAGTGGGTACCCAGTTGGCTGCTCCAACTTTGTGTAGCATTGCATACTTAACACTTAGTTGGCTGGCTACTAGCTTCCCTTTGAGAGGCTATTTTCGGACTTGCTTTGCTGTGATGACTTGACAGACTGTATTGTCAGTCACTTCAAGCTCAGGTTGCTCTTCATCCGCTCTTCCCAGGTACTGATTTATCACAGAGGGGGAAAAGGTCACACATTTGCCACGCACATAGACCTTTCGAAATTCCTTGGATCTCCCATCAGCACACTCCTCTGACAGATTTACAATAAACTCCTTCACTAAGGTCTCATAGCACTTAGGAAGTTGAGACACAGTTCTTATCAAACCAGCCTCCTTGATGAGATCCACAATCTCTTTACAGTCCAGTGCATTCTGTGCCAGTTCTCTTTCCAATGCCAGCCTCTTGTGGTATACATACTTCCACCTGTTAACACTGGAGGCAAAGTGGAAGGACACATTGTCAATGGGAACTTCTGGGACACTGGTTGCCAACCTACTGGAAGAAGGCTTCTTCCTGGACATGGATGTTGTGACATCACATGGGGCATCAGATTCAGACTCAACCACCACAACCTTGGTCTTCAACTTCTTAGGCACCTCTTTGCTCCAAGCTTTTGTAGGTCCATAGCTTTTCCTCTTGTGTGCACTCTCTGACCCTGGTTGCTTGTGAGGATTTGTTTCACCAACTTCCTTGGAGGGGGACTTCAGCTCCACAGCCTTTTTCTCCCTTCTGGTCCTAACTCTCTTGGCTATCCTAGGGACAACTGTAGCCAGAAGTTCATTGTCTGAGAGCTCATCCACGTTAATAGTTTCAGCCCTAGGATTGTCCTCAACACCTTGAGTAACATTGGCCTTCTCACCTCTAACTTTGCCTGAGGGTTTTTCAACCTTTGATCCCTCATGAGCATCTGGTTGCTCAACATTGTCAGTGACATTTTTCCTCAACACTACAGCTTTATCTTGACATGCAGCAATGTCAGGAATGATTGTGTTCAAGGGAACAGAAACCCCAGGAACATCTCGATTGCCAGATAGTATCTGAGTGACGATAGTTGCAATGGAGTTATGTACATACCTTGACCCTTCCCTTGTGTGTTCATCAAGAGCGATTTCTGATGAAAACCCGGTGACCGTTTCCTTAGGTCTTCTTGCATGGGACGAAGTTGCTGCGTCAACAACTGGATCCTCCCGGGTAGGGTGGTAAGACTCGGTGCTGCGAGAATCAGACATGGTGGTGTACGAGGAGGTGTCGGATTGACGAGCCATGCTGAAAATCAGAGAGGGAAGATGAATCGTTTCTTTGGACGAGGGTTTGCACGAGTGGAGAATGAAACGACTGAATGTGAAACGCTTTATGCAAGAGTAAGGTCTATTAGATTTTGACCACTCAGCGCTCACCATTTGTTTAATAATTTGACTTATTAAACAGTAGCTAACTAACTTCATTAGTTGCTATAACTTTTCAGACGCACGCATTCCCTTTTTGTCCTTACTATTTTCACTCTTAGTAATGTACAATGTCATGACATTCTGGGTGACATTGTACTCTGTCTGCATCAGGTTCCTCCAAACTAGAGATGACCACCTGCCTCCACAAGCTAGGTACTGAGTTTCTGCAGACGTCAATAACACACCCCTCTGTCTATCCCTTGCTGTCATATCAGTTGTATGATGGTCAATGGGAACCAAGGGCTCATTACTTTTGAGCAGACACTTTCCATGGTCTGTCCTTTTATCTAACGACAGATATGAGACTCTTCTCATAGCTCCCTTGGAATTGCTCTTCTTCACTCCTCTTACCTGAGGGGCATCAAGTCTTCCATGTCCCACCTTCCCTTCCTGATCTCCCTTGGCCAAAAGACACTTGGGAAGGTTGATAGAGTCTTTAGATTTCCATAGATAGCAATTATCTTTGGATCTATCTCCTCTCATCACTTCTTGATTGCACCAATTCAACACCACACATCCTCCCTTGGTAAATTCCACCTTGTATCCTTGGTCACACAGCTGGCTTATGCTTATGAGGTTCACAGTTAGTCCTTTTACTAACAATACATCACTCAATTTTGGAGTTTCTGGACAGTCCAGCTTCCCAACACCCATGACTTCTCTTTTAGTTCCATCACCTAATGTCACAGACTTGGTGTTAGAGGAATGTAGATTCACCACTAGGTATTTCATCCCAGTCATATGCCTTGAGCAGCCACTATCAAGGTACCAATCTTGTCTGATATGTCCCCTTGAAGAAGTGTGAGCAAGGTTAGCAACACACTGTTGATTCTCAGGTGAGAAGTGAGTCTTAGATGCCAGCTGCTTAGGATTGACCTGAGGTGTCTGCTTAGCCGCCCATGTTGGTTTCTTAATGGGGGCATTATGCGTAGACACCTTTTTCTTAGGCCTACCTTGAGGGGTCTGGATTGGGTAACCATGCAGCCTGTAGCAGAATGGTTTTATGTGACCGAATCTACCACAGTAATGACATTTCCATCTCTTGAATTTCTTCTTCTGATGATTGTTCATTCTGGTTCCTCGATGTTGTGACTTTGAATGAGACTTCCCTTTGGATTTCTGAACTTTAGCCTTTGGGCGTTTGCGTTCAGCTGAGGATCTTTTCCCAAAGCCTAAACCAGATGTGGTTCCAGACTTCTGTCCTGTCTTCAGGATTTCTTCCAAGGTGTCAGATCCCTTATTCAACATTTTGATGGATTTGGTCATTTGGTCTAGCTTAGAGATCAGCAACGAAATCTCACCCTTCAGACCCTCTATGACTTTCAACTGCTCTAGTTTCTCAGCTTCTAGTTCTTTGATGAGTTTCTTATGCTTTTCTCCTTGGATGCAAACTTCTGCGCTTTTAACACATAATTCTTTATATGAGACAGCAAGCTCATCCAAGGTGAGTTCATCTCCACTCGAGTTATCCTCTGAGGCACAAACACTGGTTAGAGCAGTGACTTGTTTGGCCGATTCTCCTTCAGATCCACTCTCAGTGTCTTCTTCTGACCAGGTGACAGATAGCCCTTTCCTTTGCCTCATGAGAAGGGTAGGGCAGTCAGCCTTACTATGACCATATCCTTCACATCCACGGCACTGGATTCCCTTGCCTTGGTTGGCCTTTTCTTCATGAGTTGATCTTTTCTTTATGTCAGACGGGACGTTCTTGACATTAGATCTACCCTGTTGGTTAAATTTCTTTATGAGCTTGTTGAACTGTCTCCCAAGCATGGCTAAGGCTTCTGATATACTTTCATCACCTCCAGTATATCCTTCTTCTGACTCTTCTTCAGCATTAGATATAAAGGCTATGCTTTTCTTCTTCTCAGCATACTCACCTAAGCCCATTTCAAAGGTTTGGAGAGAACCAATGAGCTCATCTACCTTCATATTGCTGATGTCCTGAGCCTCCTCTATGGCAGTGACCTTCATAGCAAACCTCTTAGGCAAGGACCTGAGAATCTTTCTTACAAGTTTCTCTTCAGTCATTTTCTCACCTAGTCCACCAGAGGTGTTTGCAATTTCAAGAATATTCATGTGAAAGTCATGAATAGTCTCATCCTCTTTCATCCTCAGATTTTCAAACTTGGTTGTCAACATCTGAAGTTTGGACATCTTCACCTTGGAAGTACCTTCATGAGTTACCTTGAGGGTATCCCAAACTTCCTTAGCTAGTTCACAATGGTGCACCAGCCTGAAGATGTTCTTAGTGATTCCATTGAACAGTGCATTCAAGGCTTTGGAATTTCCAAGAGCTAATGCCTCTTGTTCCTTGTCCCAATTTTCTTCAGGAATCTGCACACTGACTCCATCTTCATTAGTCCTCGTTGGATGTTCCCATCCCTTGTTGACAGCTCTCCAGACTTTGCTGTCTAGAGACCTTAAGAAGGCTGTCATGCGAGGCTTCCAGTCATCATAATTAGATCCATCCAACATGGGTGGTCTGTTTGAGTGTCCTAAATCCTTGTCCATGGTACTAGAAAGTAACTTCCCTAGATCTCACCCAGAACTTCACAGGCAGGGTGCCTGCTCTGATGCCAATTGAAATTCTAGTTATCAGACTTTGGATGTCACACTGATTGTTATGACATCCAATTCTGCACAGACAGGGATTATGCAGAACTTAACAGTAAGTGCAGTAAATAACACAAGTAATTGTTCACCCAGTTCAGTCCAACATGACCTACATCTGGGGGCTACCAAGCCAGGGAGGAAATCCACTATTAGTAGTATCAATTCAAAGCTAAACTCACCCGTTTACAACTTATCACTTAATCCCTACCCAATGCAATTTCAATCTTAACCTAAGATCAGAGTTCCTACTCACTCCCCCTCAATCACCTCAGTGATATTAAAGACACTTTGAAGTCACACTTCAAAAACAACTCTTGATTATGCTTCACAGCTTAAATCAAGATACACAGCACTCACGCTTAAAAGCTTTGAGTGACACAACACTTACAACTCAATGAACACCCTATGCCAAAGCAATCATCTACTTGATAATGGCTTGGCTTACAAGATACGTCTAATACAAGACTCACAAAATACAGCAGTGAAGTATGATGGACACACTAAATCTTCACGCCTCAAAATCCCCGAAACTGAATGAAGGAATGCCTTCCTTTTTATATTGCAGCACCTGGGCTTTTGCACCTGTATTTTCCTGAATTTTAGGTCACACAAGTTCCCTCAAATTCAACATTTAGGTTGCTAACAAATAGGCTATTTGTTAGGTTCATTGAATGTAGCTTGGTTGTTGATTTCCTGGATTTTCTCTCAGCTGTTGAATCCCTAAAGAATAGCCTGAGAAAAAGCTGAAACAGAAAACTGAACAACCTACAATTTAGCATATGCTGTCAGGCACGAATGTCACGACATTCAGCTTGACATCAAGGTCCATATGCTGAGTCTGTTTTTCCAGAAAACAGACTGTACAATTTTGCTGACCTGTACATGATCAAAATGACCGTACTACAGTAACAGCTTACATTAATAAATGTCAAAGTGTCCAACTTAACATTTATACATTTGGCCTTAAGTTAGTTCTGTTATTCTCTTGAAGAACAAACTAAGTTTTATGCTGAAGTATAGCAGACCACCACTCTGCCTAATCTTCAGTAGCTGCTGTCAATGATGAATGTCACAACATCCAGTTTGACATTCAGTCAATAGGCCTTATGCCAGGTCTGGTTCTTCCTTGATAACCAGACTGCAAATGAATACTAAGTTCTAACAGAACTTCTGTTCCTTAGTATCTGTTGACAGGTATGAATGTCACAGCATTCAATAATCCTGTGTTAGCTAGTCCTGCAGTAACTACAATGTAGTCACATATACATGTCATGACATCAGTCAAGACATTAGTGTTTTACCATATAATGCAGCCAATCAAACACCTACAGTTTCAATTTTCCAAGTGGCATTTTCGAAGAGGGGAAGATTTTGGTGCAATTATGGAAACTTGTTTGAAACTCATTACACAAGCCATTGCATTGCCATCTGCACGTCCAAATCCATTTGATTGATCATCAGCATTCAAATCCAATTGAGTTTGGGCCTTCTACATGATTATGCAAGCCCATGCAAAGAATATCCACTTGCCATGCACACGAGTTTTCCACCTCTTTGCCTCAGCTCCATCTATAAATAGAAGGCATTGCTCACTACCAAAATCAACCTAAAGGCGCCTGATATGCTGCACAACTGAATCCATAGCCATTACCAAAGGAACTAGTTCACTTTTCCTAAAAATTTCAGATCTGAAATTCAGCTGAATTTGGTTGAATCTTTAGATCTAAAGTTCCTAGACCTTCATCATCCAGTCCATAGAAGTTCTGTTTGGCAAGAGGAAGCAAGGGAGGTAGCTCAAAACTTCACAATTCAAAGGTTTTCATCAACTGGTTTTTTCTTCGAAACTCCCTATTCCTTGATCTATTTGCTTGGCTACTGTGTTGTCTGAAGTCCTCTCTATAGAGGCATCATTTATGTATGCTCAATTTTCAAAATCAAGCAAGTTCATGATGAACACCATCAAGTTTCAACCTCTGATTTCTCTCTCTATGGAGATCTAGAGTAGAAATAGATGGCATAGTGGTGATGTACATCACCCCAGCTTTAATTTGGTACCTGGATCGTGAGTTTTGGTTGAGTTTGGAGGACCTGCAACTCTGGCCGGAGCTTTACAGCTCGCCGGAGAAGACGGTGGCGCTGTCCACCGTCACCCATGCCAGATTTAATCTGGATCGTTGGATGCATCTCCCACGTTTTAATCTCAGTCATGCGTTTGGATTACTTGCTTTAATGCCAGGTGTGACACGTTTGACTTGGACTCACCATGGGCGCGCATCTCACATCCGTCTGATCAGCCACGTCAATTAATGAGGCTTGATCAGACGCTTGTGGTTTTTTTGATTTTTCTAATTTCTGTTTTAATTTCTTTTATTCCATTCATTTTCAAAAATTCATATCTTAATCCAAAAGAAATGGGACCAATTGCATTATTTCTCTTTTTAATTCTAGTTTCTAAAAATGATTTTTAATATTTTTTATTTTGTCATTTGATATTTTTTGTGAATTTTCTCTTTTCTAGTTATTTTTAATTCATTTTAAACAGTTTTTGATATCCAAAAAATACAAAAATATTTTCTCAACCTCTTTGAATGATGATGGATCTATGAAAAATATTCTCATCAATTTTTTAATTGATTTGAGATTTATTTGAGATATTAGTTCAATTAGGTTATTTTTTATTCATTTTTAATTGATTAAAAAAAGTTTCTGACTTTTAAAAATGCTGAAATTTTTTGTCAAACTTTGTTTGACCTTGTTGAACTTGGGATAAATCACTTGGACCTTTCAAGGTTGATTTGAAGTGATTTTGAAGTTTGACCTTTCTTTATTTTTTTAATTCAAGTTTATTTTAAATTTTAAAAAAATGCCAAAAAATATTTTGTTCATTTCTTGACTTCCAATCTTCATCTCACTTCTGTTTTTGATTGTTTGACCATGATTCTCAATGTCATTGGTCAACATTTGTTGATTGGTACATTCTATTTCATTTAGTGCACTTTATTCTTTTATTTCCATTTCCTTTTTTCCATTATTCATCTCCTTCTTCTTCTTCTTCCTTTTTCTTTTTGATCAATGAGTTAAAGGTTGATAAGTTAGCATTGATTAGGGAGGTTTAATCTTCCTTGATTCAAATCTAATTCATCTTGATCAAATGATCAAGTGAATGGCTTTGCATTAAGGATAGGTTGCTTCGTAAATCATGCAAAGGACTTAAACCAATACAAGATCATTTCCCATTTCCTTTTTGGCATGGCAAGTTGTTAGAACTTGGTTCACTAATTTAGACTTCTAACTTGTGTTGTTGCCTACATTATTATTGACCGGCCTTAGATAGTTGTGACTTCTACATAAGTCCAATTACGATTGCTTAACATAGCGCTAAATTTGCCTTATGGCACACTAACTACTAACACTAACCATTAACTATTAACATTTACTTTTTGCACTTTACATTTATGCAATTTACTATTCTTGTACATATTATTCATTTTCTTTTTCCTTTGCTCCTTGGAGCACATGTTTATGTTAATGCAATTTGCCTTTTGCTCACTTGAGCATATAATTGTGTATATATCTTTTGTGTTTGTGCTTGTCTGTTTGTTGTGAACTAAATGCAAAGAATTGGACAAATGGACTTAGACTTTAGGACTTTACCCAAGCTAATGGAGTTTGAAGAGCAACTAGGCCTCATGCCTTTAGAGTGCTTAAATGTCAAAGAGCAACTAGGCCCCATGCCTTTAGAATGCTTAAAGCTTGAAGATGAACATTGAAATGACCAAATTCTAAACTCCCCCTTGTCCATTATTTGATTGTATTATAGAACTTTTTGATGTGTGTGTTTTTTGTGTGCTAGGGATTCCAACTATATCCAAATGGAGGAACCATTACCATGAGCTTCTAAGAGAGAGAGATCCAAGATACAATGAGGAACTTTCCAATAGCTTCATTTGATTGTTGATTGCTTGAGTTTATGCTTATGTGATTGCTTATTCCAAAGGATGGGAGCTACTTGGATCATCAATATGATCTCAAGAGAGGAACTCCATTTGTGGTCTTGTTCTCTTATCCCTCACCTCTTGTATGTTTAGGACTTTAGCCATTCTTCTTCTTCCCTCCACTCTAACCTGTAGCACCTCAAATTTGCACCTCCCATTTTGTACATACATTTTCATATTAAGTCATTAACATAACATTGTCCACTGCATAACATTGCATTGTCCATTTGCCCAAGTGCAAGTCATCAGACAAGATTAGGTCGACTGGTCAGGAGAATCAGTCAAGCAAGCAAGCATGTGCAATTCCTATTGAAGCAAAGCCTTGGAATTGATTCAACAAGTTCATATGACCTAGGGATCCTTTTGAAGTGGTTTGGACAAGGATTGGATGATCAAAGCTCAACAGTCAAGCTGAATTTCATCTGAAACCCTAGAAAGTCAATTGTGGTCAACTATGCATGAAATCATGGATTTGAAGGTGGGAGATGGTTTGAAAGGCCTCATTCATGTCCATACAAGTCTCATTTGACATTTCAAAGATCAAGATTGGAGAATTTGAGGTCAGATGAAAAGTTTCCAAAAATAGTAAGTGACCTGTAATTTCAAATTGCCAAAAATGGAAAGGTCTTCTCCTCAAATTTACATCATCATGCAAGCTTCAAATGAAATTTTGTCCAACATGAAAGTTGAAGATATTGCTCTCACCTTTCCAAAAAGTCCAAGAACATCCATTTCTCATGTGTGGTGGGCAAGTTATGATCAAATCATTGTCAGGATATTTTGAACTTCAAAGTTGGATAACTTTCACACCATTTGGCCAAATTGAGTGGGGTTTTTTGCTACATTCTCCTTTTGACATGAGCTATCATAATCCTTCATTACATTTCATCAAATCTCATCACAAAATTATTTGATTTTTCACTTGACTTTTTGGATAGAATTTTCAAATCTTAAAAAATGCATTGTTTACACTTTGCAACATTTCCATTGGCTTACAAACAGAGTTTTAAGTGGATTTAGGCCCAATTTCGTGTACTGTAGCATGCACTCCATGCACATGAGGTGAATTAGCAATTTGCACACAAACACTCATTTCACTAATTACCAAGGCTTGGCTTAATCTTGATTAGAAAAGATCATTAACAGATGGTATATATGCATAATCAAAACAGAAAACACATTAGCATTTCATTTCTATTCAGATCTAGATCTAAGTGCAAATTCTCTCAACTTTTGCTCTCACTTTTTCTGCAAGTTCCTTCCAATCCCTTGCCATTTCCGCGATTAAATCATCATCTACAATCATCACTGAGCTGGATTGAAGCAAGAGAGCAAGGATTTCAAGAGGTTTCAAGCATTGTTACATCAAGCTCCATTAATGGCAACTGTAGATTTGAGCACGATTAAGCAAGGTTGAGCATCCAACATTCATCCAAATCATCATACTAGCATTGAAGAACTTCTGTTTCAACATTACAAAGCTTGAAAAGCACGATTCCAGTTCTGCCAATCTTTGAGGGTTAGATTTCGAGTCTCTCGATTCATGAAATTATGCTATGGTTTTTGTAGACCTTGTATCCATGAGCATGCTGAACTTTATAGTTTTGATTTTCATTGAGTATTAAGAGAGATATGTTGAATTTAAGATTGTTTGTCAAAACTTATTCTGTTCGATCCAAGCAATATAGTGAGAATTAGGACAAATCATGTTACGATTGTTGTTGTGCTTGAGAAGATGAAGCTATTGATATGTTCATTTTTTATTTTGGTGATATTTGTTCATGTGCTGGAAATTGTATGAAGAACATCAAGAACCCTAAATATTTGAGTGCAAATGCGTGTTTGATCCATGTATCCGTATGTTTGCATGATTCTCGTGTTAGTAAGCCATGAAGCCAGTCACGCCTAGCCACGTGTATTAGTGAAACGGCGCGTTTCACTTGAAACGCGCCAGTTTGAAATGCTACATAGATCGATTCCGGGTGGAGACATTTTCTCCTTTGGCTTTCGCAATTTATTTCATCCATTATCCATGTTCATATCACTTGTTCACATGTTTTTTTTTTATTTTTCATGCCATTACAAAAATCATAACTCATTCAATATTTTTCCAATTAATATGAGGTTTTTTCCATGATGATCCTTGCCATGTCTAGTATTTTTTGATGATTTTTATGAAAATTGTGCACGTGTGGATTTCTGTTTTGGCTATGGTTTGCTCATACATGTGGTTATTTACACCTTGCTTGCTTTTTTGGTCATGAAATGATGATACTTAATCCAAAATTCTTGAAATTTTATATGTGTAAACTAGACACCTTGAGGAGCATTTTGGTATAGAGTTTGTGATTTTTGCATTCCTGGTTTGTGAGATATGACCTGATCATTGGACGTGTGACAATTTGTGTCACACCATTTCTTGTCCAACTTGTGGAATTTCTTTGCCATGCCTATTGAACTTGGATTGACTTGGATTTTTGCATGATGATACTTATGAATGTTAAAGTTGCTTGTGAATTTTCCTGAAATTTTTGACTGCATTTCCAATTTGATTGAGATTTTCTCCCCTGTTTGGCCAATTGTGGAATTTTTGTGAGTCATGATCTTATTTGATTTGTGAAATTCTTGTTGTTTATTGGATGGACCTGAAACTTTGCATGTGTATTCTAGACACCTTGAAGTTTGTCATGGCTTTGATTGGGTTCATTTATCTTATGCCAATTCTGTTTTATGCTTGCTTGAAGTTGATGCATGATTTGGTGCCTTGTATGAGCTTGTTTGAACATGCTTTGATTTGATGAATTTAATTGACTTGCTTCCCTTGATCCAAATGACTTGAAATTTGGTGTGTAGATCATGCTATGAATGCTGTTTGACCATGAATGTTTTGGTGATTTATTGAATTGTTTGTGAGTTGACTTGAATTGAATCATTCTGTTTGGTCCTATGAGGTTCAAAATTGCATGCTTTGTACTCTTTGCGTCATGAAATGATATTGGTTGATGATATGAATGTGAGACCACTTGGATTTGTTTCTTATTTGATTGATCTTGATTTTTTATAAGGTTCATGTTCTGTTTTGGTTTATTGCTCCCATTTTGACCCTAGGCCAAGTCCTAGTGGTTAGTGCTTAATGTTTGAGCTTTGTTTCAGGTCAAAGAGCACAATTGCTTATACTCGATGATGTGCACTCAATTGGAGTTGGTCCATTGCTTGTTTATGACTAACCTTGAGTTTGTTTTGTAGGTTTTGAGACTTGTACCTAGGCCTTGTGGTTTGCACCTTTGTGCATTGCTTTGCTTGATTGTTGTTTGACTGTACAGTTGATTGTTGACCATTGTTTGTTTGTCTGGTGTACTGATTATGTTGGATTGTTTTCAGGTACCTTAGTTGCTATAGTTCCCTTGTGAACTTTCTTTTGCTTTGCTTGATAGCTTAAGCACTGAGGTATAACATCTCTTCTTCATGTAGTCTGGAAGACCTGGCCTGTTACTTGGCCAGGCACCTGTCTGAAGTCCTCCTTAAGAGGCAATGTTTGTATTTGTTTACTTTTGTCCTGGTATATATTCAAAGACCTCCTAAGTGAAGAGGCATTGGCAGATACAAGGGATGTGTAATCCATCCCCTGCTATTCTGTGTGTCATCTGCTTTGCTCACACCACTGTGTTGATGCATTGCAGATACTAACCCAAGATCCATGTTGTGTCAGTCATAAGTGTAGAAGGGTTCCCACTTTCTGAACCCACACTTCCTTTTGTCTGAAAGCTCTCCCCGGCCAGGGATAAGAGCTGTGAAGTCTCATCTTCACTCACCTTTCATCTGCTTCACCCTAACTCTCAATGTTAGGGTTAAGAGCTAACATCACCCTGATACAGTTGGCTTGCTCTTGCAGCCTAACCTTTGTTTGAGCCCCACTTGGTGTGTATATAGTGTGTGCTATCTGTGATTGTTTGCTTTGCTATTGCCTGTGCTTTAGGATAGCTTGCTTCCTGTGCAAGTTAGATAGCAACCTTGACTTAGGGATGATTTGGCATGATAACATCTAGGCTCGAGTTAGTCTCCCTAGTTGTGTCTCCCTCTGTTGTCTGGTTAGGCTAGTCCTTCGTCCCTGCGTAGGGGAACTACGTCGCCCTGATCCTCATACCAGATGAGGTACGTAGGCAGGAGATGAGCTGATCTCTTCGGGCGCCCTTTTGTTTTGTCTTTGTGTGTGTTAGGAGATGGATGTAAGCCCAGCGATTGGCATTCCGTATCCTCTTGTTGTGTGCTTGGAGTCCGGTATAAGTCCATCAAGTGGCATCTGGTTTCCAGTGTAGGTGTGTTTTGGTTCGGAATCTGATGTAAGTCCAGCGATTGGCATTCGGATTCCACGTTTGCCTGTGGTTTTGTTTGTGTGTGTGAGCCGAGCTACGTATGCTCTGATTCTTCTTCGTCCGAGAAGATACGTATGCATAGGATGCGACATCCTAGCGAGCATGTGTTTTCCCCAGTCCGAACTACTTCGACTCTGATGTCTATGCTTGATAGACTAAGTAGGCCCAGGATGCGATATCCTGCCGAGTCAATCTTGTTTGTTTCCTTGTGTCTCTTTCAGCCAGTGTGTGTTTGATGTTTGAGCAGTGTTTTAGCAACCATATTCCTTCCTTTTGTGCGTGGATCCCGTCGAGTACGACGGATGCGTAGGGGTGCTAATACCTTCCCTTCGCATAACCGACTCCCGATCCCATTCTCTTTGGTCGCGAGACCATGTCTTTTCCAGGTTTACTCTGAGCGTTTCCTTTCCCTCTTTTGGGATAAATAACGCACGGTGGCGGCTCTGTTGTTTTGTTTTCCCGCCGGTTTTTCGCGTAATGCGACATAACCCAAGCCAAAACTTTTGTGCAAACATTTAACACTTCTTTTCAAACATTAGAAACCTAAGCCTTATGCTTTTGATTTTCAAACTTTCTTTTCATAATACTTATTTTGAATTGAATCTTTAATCAACTTTGACCATTTTGTACATACTTTTCATTGGTAAATATAACCCATTCAAATGTCTTTTTGTGGTTTCAATGGCCTCTATCTTAAGCAAAACTTTTTCATAACCTTTAGCTATTAGGTTTGAGTTATCCTTGAGGTAGATGTAATACTCACCTTTATCCTTAGTGATGGACAATGAGTCTTCCATGCTTATTATAGGGTTAACCCCTCACTAGCATGTTGAAGCTATCCTCACATGGTGGATCTGTGGTTTTAGGTTGAGTTTTCACCCTTGGATAACAAAAGACCTTTAGGCTTTTGGACCAATCAATTCACCAACTCATTTTGAGATTTTTACCCTGAACTACGAGGTTTTGATCCTAATCTTTTTTAAGATGGTACCTAGGCAATAGGTTTATCCATTCAAACACAAAATGTAAATAAACTTGTATATTCTTTTCTCATCTCTTCAATCATGTTTGCACAAACAAATTTTCACCAAATACCAACCTTACAACAAATATGAAAAAGGCTCCCTAGGAGTATCTAGGATGTTTTGGGTGCTTAAAACCTTCCCATTGCATAACCAACCCCCTTACCCAGATCTCTGACATTTTTACTAGTTTTTGATTCGATAAAACTTTTAGGTTTTTGTTCGCTTTCTAATCATTCCTTTAGATAAATAGAAGTGCGGTGGCGACTCGACTTGTATGGTTTACCTTGGATTTAGTCAATATCTCTAATGGTAACGAATACCCCGCTACACCGCTAGATTGAGTACCTCACATTGGGTAAATCTAGGCAAAAATTAGGGATTTGGCAAGTAACTGCATCCTGACAAGACTTTGTTCTACAACTGTCATCTGTAAGAAATTCTCGCTCAGTCATCGTCAACTGAAGCTTCAAATACATTGGATTCAGAGTTGGTGGAGAAATGGTCATTATATTCAATTTAGCCCTTTTCCAATATATATCATCAATTTCAAATTTCTTAAAGATCCATGGAGTCTTACCATTTGCAGACTACCACTCCATCAAATAAATTTGATCCTTTATCCAATTCTTTGCACTCTTATTTGTTTCTGTTCAACAAATGTTTGCATGTTTTAATTGATAAATACCATTGTTTTAAAAATAAATAAAGTTTTATAAAATGTCTTTAAACAAAGTGAACATTCACAATGACTAAAAGGATAATTGGGACATCTTCAGTGCTCTCCCAAGGATAGTATGATCTCCAAAAGGGTAAGATATTTGTTCATTATTCCTAGCATACTTGTATCCTCTTCATTACCTTTCAGGTTGTCTCCTCCGCGAGCGTAGAAGAAGGTTATGCATCACTAATTCCCCTAGAGAGTCTGGAGCTTTTGTCCTGATTTATTTAGAGGAGTATATCCCTAACCCCCTCGACTCCTTGAGAGAGCCTGGTAGATTTAGCATTTGTGTTATCAATTATAGGGTTGTCATCCCTTGTGTGGATTGACCTAAAATCCCTTATAGATTGATAAATTGATGTGCTATCTTTTTGAGGAAGTCGATATTTCCCTCGTTTAGTTGGAATTCTCCCACGGAGTGAGAAGGAAACCCCAACATGAGTGGAATCTTCAACAGTTGGGTTTGTAGCTTATCCTCAACAGATTCATGTACTATGATCTCCAACAGGCTTACTTCCCATCTATCCTCAACAGGGTTGTTCATTTTAGACTTCCCTATTTGACTTCCCTATTTATCCTCGGATTGGTCACTAACAGTTTCCCCAGGAGAGTTGCTTGATCGGAGCCTGATTGCTGTTGCTTCCTCCTTCTCGGATGATATTTTTCTCCTCCTAGCAGAGCGGGTGATGAAAATGTTTATTTTCTATCCCCAGTGGAGCGTTGTTTTCCCCTTCCTCAGCAGAGACTATTTTCTCCAACAGTATGAGGAATTGTAGTGGTTTTTGAAACTTCTGTTTGGTGGTTGTTCCCCATAGAGTTTCCTATCTTGTCCCGATAGTTCCCCAGTAGAGTTTCTTCTACGAAGGAATCTTATCCATGTGTTCCCCAGCTGAGGCTCTGTTTGATCCTGATTTGGCGTTGGAACTCCTGAAGAAGATGTTTCTTTTCCTTCCCCAGTAGAGTGACTGGTTCTCCTTCTCCGCAACAGGGATATTCCTCCGTGGTTAGAAGTGATTTGTTGATGTGCTTCTGTTTGGTGGTTGTTCCCCGCAGAATCCTACATCACCTCCTGATAAGATCCTAGTAGATTTCTTCTCTGATCTTATCCTGTTCTCTGCATACTGTTGGAAGATCCCCAGCTTTGGTGATTGTGATCCCTTGCTTTTCCCAACAGCAGTCTCTGATTCTCGGTGATCCCGCTTGTTCCTCTAGCATTGATCTTCGTCCCTGGCAGCGACCTCGCTTGATTTCTCAGCATTGGTCTTTATCCCCTGCAGAGATTTGGTGTTTGGTTACCCCCACCAGATTGGATTTTCTCTAGTGGGCCTGACTTTCTCTCTTGAGATGTAGTACCGGATGTATGTCCATTAATTCTTGGACCTGTTTGTGTTAGATATGTCTGTTCGTCAGTATTCATCATACATAAACCACGCATATACATGCATAATTATAACATTCAGATATTCATGTTGCATTCTTTGCCATATATCTTTGTTAGTGTCTCTTGATATTTGGTGATACATATTTCTCCAAGCAGATGTTTGTGTCTGATCTCTCCATATAGAGTCAGCCCCATAGGCAGAAAGTGTTTACCCTTTCTTCCATATTCCATACTGGGTTATGTCCTCGTGGATGATTGTTGTTTCAGTTTCCTCTCAAAACATGTATTGGGATGGAATTGCTCCCCTGAGTTATATCCTCATTGGGTTGAGTCTTACTTCATTGTGTCTCTCTAGTTTGTTTCTAGATTGACTAGTCTTGCTATTTTCCCTTGCAGCTTCCCCGTAGTTTAGATGAATGATTGCTCAATAACCAGTAATTGTCCATCTTTTCCCCGACAGAGTTTTGTGGCCTTCTACCCAGTAACCGGTAGTTGTAAGCCCTATTTATGTGGTTTTCTACCCTCATACCGGTAGTTGTAAACCCCATTTTATCCCCTTGCAGAGTTAACCCTTAATTTCGTTCATCCTAACCGATGATGGTTACTTTCTCCGTGGTTTTCTACCCAGTAACCGGTAGATGTAATCCCCTATTTGTTGGTTATCTTTATCCAATATTCAGTATTGATATTCCCTCACCTTTAGAGTATATCTCCCAGTAACCGGCGATATATCTCTTGGATAATTGCTCAGATAAAGCAATTTATCCCAACAAGTCATCTTTCATTTACCCTTTTGTTGGTAGTGATCATTTCTCCCCCTTTGATTGGTCATCATTTTGTACCCAGTAGCCGGTATCCCGATGTCCTTTCTTTTCGGTCGATTTATCCTTTATTAACCCAGTAACCGGTTGTGGATAATCTTCCATGCGAGTATGTTATCTACGTTCTGACAATAATAGATAATATATCTCATGCGCTCTTCAGTCGAAGTCTTTGTTCTTCCCCAGTTGAGTAAGATTCGTATTTCCTTATGGAATCGAATGTCCATCCTGTAATCGAGTTTGCTTTTTTCAGCCCTCCTTTCAGATGATGAGTGTTTTGTAAATATTCCCCAATTCACGCCTTGGTTGGTCACCTATTATATGCCCAGTAACCGGTATCCCTGGTGTTCCTTCCTTTCTGCTCCCTATTATGACTTTTTGTCCCCTGTGGAGTCAGATTTTCCTGAGTTGAAATATACCTTGTTAGGTCTTCCTCAGATGTTTTTTGTATGATTGATATCTCCCACCCTTATACCGGTCTTAGATGTTCATTCTCCCCGATCATGTTGTTCTCTCACCCTTATACCGGTCTTAGATATTCATTCTCCCCGAGCATGTTGTTCTCTCACCCTTATACCGGTGTTTTGATCACATGTCTCTTTGAGCTTATTACCGAGTAACCGGTAATAGCTCATTTGTTGTTTCCTCAGCTGAGTCCTTTGTGGACATTCCTGGCATGAGTCCCTTTGGTGGGTTTTCCCCATCTGAGTCCGGATTTTTATCCGAAGTATCCTTTGTGGATAGTTTTGCTGTATTGGCATATTCCCCAATACATGCATCTTTGCATCAGCTCGAGTCTTTCCATTGATTTATTTTCATGGAATCCCTTCGTGTCTCCAACAAGTTTTAAGTTTTGACCTGCTCACGCATTTTTCCCCTTTACTCCCCAGAGTCTCTATCTCATTTATAAGTGTATTACTCATATGGACTTTCAGTTTCTCCCGATTCCTTTTACCTTTTTGGACACATATCCCCACAGAGCATTAATTTTGCATACATACATTTGCATCACGAGGTCTCTTAGGGACCAAAATTCGTCTCTTTGTTATTATTTAAGCCTATTATACCTCGTCGAGACGAAGATTTTAACCTTCATATCTCCGGTTAGAAGACCTTAAATAGGGCCATCTGTAAGACCCTAATTTTGACCATAAGATCCCTCATGGCATCATATCATTGCACATTGCATTTGCCTCAAGGATCATAGCATCTTGGCTCCTTACCCTAGGGTTGGGACTTGTGTGAGTTGGTTTGAGACCGCCAAGCATGCTTGAATTGTATATTATTGCTTTTGTTATTTTGTTAACTAACCAAAAGCACAAAAATATGTCACTAACATCTTTTGTTTTGTAGCTTGAGCAATCACAAGATCTAAGGCTCCTAGGAGGCCCCTATGCTCATTGATATGGCCAGATGAAGTGGAAAGCAAGCATGAAAATGATTCACAAAGCTCTCATTCATCATATATGCCTCCCAAGTATCTCAATGTGTCAATTTTATCAAAGCAAACCAAAGGGCTTGAGGCTTGTTTCCCAAGGAAACCCTAATTCAATTGTGCATCAACTGTGCCTTGCTCATGAAGCAAACTCAACCCATGATCAAATACAATCAAGGGAAGTTATTTAATTCATCATTTCATGCATATTGTATCTTAGTTGAGTGTCCTCAATCATCAATTCATCAAGATTTGTAGTTTGGACTTGAGAAGTTGATTAGTCAATCCATCTGACTATTTTGAAATACACTGAGACCTAAAGTTTAATGTGTTTGTCAAATGAAGATGACCCCAAGAGGAAATTTTTTCTTAAGAACAATATGAACAACTTTCATGTTCATGAAAAATTGATTTGAATCTTGGAAGGTCATAGTCCATTTCAAAACATTATAGGTCATTTTGACTAAAACCCTAATGTTAGATCAACTTCCCATGGACCTAACTCTCTCATTTTTTATGATTTTAAGGTGGGATGAGATGCATTGGAAATTTTAAGATGTATACTTCATTTGTTATGTTGAACAAATTTTCATAATCCTAAAATAAGTACATGTGATAATGCAAAACATTATAGGTCACTTTGGTCCAAAGGCATTGAAATGTGAAAAAGTCCAACTTCAAGTGCCCATAAATTTCACATCAAAATTAAAATGATTCAAAATTTAAGTCCAAATTGATTTTATTGAAAAAATATACAACTTTTATGTTGAAGGTTTTGTCATTTGAAGCTTGCATCATTGAAACAGAAGGGCTTGAAGTTGGTCCATATTGGAAAATTTCACATTCACATGTTTTGCACCTTGAACTTTATGACCAATTTTCATTAATTTCCCAACTCCAAATGGATTTTTGTTCAACATAACAATTGATTCTCATGTCAAGACCTTTCCAACCATTACCCACAAGGCCATGTTTCATTTTGGGAAAATGCATTTTCGAAGAGATGAAGAATTACGTGCATTTTTAGAAACCATGTTGAAACTTCATGCACACTCCAAATCAATTGCATTTGCACGTCCATTTCATCTTATTATGATTTCAGCATGCCAAAGCAATTGGATTTGGGCCCTCCATGCGCTTGTACAGGCCCATGCATAGAAGCCCCCACTTCATGCACACATGATTTTCCCATGCCTTGCGGCTTGCTTTGCTATAAATACAGGTGCATACCTTCATCATTTTCCAACCTCAAGGCGCCTTATATGCTGTAGAACCCAATCCAAACCTCACTCTAAAGGAATTGTGCAATTTCACTTTCATTTTTCAGATCCAATTTTCAACTTCATTGGTTGATTATTGGACTTAAATTCCTTAGCCTTGCTCCATCTCCATCTCAAGAACACACTGCAATCAAGAGTTGGAAGGAATCGTGCTTCATAGATCTGCATTTCCAAGGTTGATATCCAAACTTTTTCAATCGAAACTCACTGATTATAGCTCTTTTCTTGTGGTTATTGGCTCCTCTGAAGTCCTCTCATAAGAGGCATTTGAATTGTGCATTTAATTTTGTAAATCCATTAAGTTCAGCTTGAACACCATGATTTTCTCTCCCTGATTTCTCTTCCTGTGAGAGTCTAGAGGAGAAACCAATGGTACAAGGGTGATGTACATCACCCCAGCTTTCCAATGATATGAGGATCACTTCATTTGGTTGAGTTTTCGATACCTGCAACTCTGGCCGGAATCCATGTGTTCGCCGGAGAAGACGGTGGTGTACACCACCGTCCCTTTGCCAGTTTTGATCTAGGCCGTTGGATTGTGTTCCCAGTTTAAATCATGGCCATTGGATGTTATGACTATTTTTAATTCACTGTGTTGCTCAGTTTACTCATGCCTTTGGTGAGCGCGCGCCTGAAAGCCACTTGATGTGCCAGGTCATTTAATGAGATTCAATCCAACGGGCCAGGATATTTGTTATTTTTGAATTAATTCATTTTATTATCTTAATTCCATTTTATTTCAAAAAATCATAACTCTTTCATTTTAATTCCAAAAAATATGGGACCAATTGCATTATTTCCCTTTTAAATTCTAGTTTCTAAAAATGATTTTTAATATTTTTTATTTTGTCATTTGATATTTTTTATTAATTTTCTATTTTCTTGTTATTTTTAATTCATTTTAAATAGTTTCCAATATTCAAAAAATGCAAAAATATTTTCTTAACCTCTTCGAATGATGATGGATCTATGAAAAATATTCTCATCAATTTATTAATTGATTTGAGATTTATTTGAGATTTTAGTTCAATTAGGTTATTTTTTATTCATTTTTAATTGTTTAAAAATAGTTTCTGGTTTCTAAAAATGCTGAAATTTTTTGTCAAACTTTGTTTGACCTTGTTGAACTTAGGATGATCCATTTTGACTTTTTTCAAGTTGATTTGAAATGGATTTGAAGTTTGACCTTTGATTTGATTATTTTAATTCAAGTATTATTTAAATTTTCAAAAATACCAAAAAAAAAAAAATTGTTTCTTGACTTCTAAGTTCCATTTTGCTTCTGTTTACTATTGTTTGACCTTGATTCCATTTATCTTTGGTAAATGTACTTTGCTTATCTCATTTGAAGTTCAATTCATGTACATTCTTATTCATCATCTTCTTCTTCTTCTTTTTCTTTTTGATCAATGAGTTAAAGATTGGTGGTTGGCCTTGACATATGGGAGGCTTAACCTTACTTGATTCAAATCTAATTCACCTTGATCAAAGATCAAGTGAATGGCTTTGCATTAAGGATAGGTTGCTTCTTTGTCAAGCAAAAAACCTAAATCAATACAAGATCATCTTTATTTTCTTTTGGCATGGCAAGTTGTAGGAGCTTGGCTTACTAGTCAAGCTCTCTAACTTGTGTTTGTTGCCTATAGTTTTATTGGCCGACCTCAGATAGGTGTGACTACATTAGTCCACTTACGATTTCTTAACATATCGCTAAATTGCCTTATGGCACACTAACACTAACTATTGACCATTAAGTTTTAATTCAAGTCATTTAATTCTTGCAATTTACTTTCATGCAATTTAATATCTTGTACATATAATTCATTTGCTTTTGCCCTTTGTTCACTTGAGCTCATGTTTATGTTAATGCAATTTGCCTTTTGCTCACTTGAGCACATTATTGTGTATATACTATTGTGCTTGTTTTGTTTTGATTGTGGGAAACCAAATGCAAATGGACAAAGGACTTAGATTTTAGGACCTTACTTAAACTAATGGAGTTTGAAGAGCAACTAGGCCTCATGCCTTTAGAGTGCTTAAAATGTCAAAGAGCAACTAGGCATCATGCCTTTAGAATGCTTAAAGCTTGAAGATGAACATTGAAAGGACCAAATTCTAACCTCCCTCTTGTTCATTCTTTATTTGTATTGTGGAACTTTTTGATTTGTGTGTTCTTGTGCTAGGGATCCCAAATATTTGAGCCAAGTAGAAGAACCATTGTCATGAGTGTCATACTCCGATTTTGGTCCTGATTTTTTTTTTATGTTTTCACTTTTGTTTAGCACGTTTGGCCTAACCTTACTCTGGTCTTATATGAGGATTGGTCTTGGTCCAAAGTCATGGTGTTGTTCATGTGACTGTGGATACATCTATGGTCTGGGTCATCTGAACAACCAAGCTTCTCGTGTCTCAAGCCACTTGCTAGTCATGCCATTTGATTCATAAATATCCCTTTCGAATCCTAATCTTATACCATCATTTCATGGCCCTGTTAACATATATTGCCTGTCAAGTTATGTTATTTTTTAAAAAAGGGTCAAGCACTCAAGTCATAAACAAAGCAATTTGGAAACCAACTTCAAACCATTTGTTAATCCATTTCAATTTATTTCATGTCATTGTAAACCATTACATGTGAGTCCATACAAGAAAATACAAAATTTGGCATTTTTGACCAATTGTTGACTTTGGTCAACAATTTGACTTTTTGGTCAACTTTGACCAAAGTCAACCCAAATCCATTAAACCCTAAATTCACCCATAATTGTCCATTGAATATCCATTTACAAAGAGGATCATAATTGACACCGACCCTGGAATCGATGATGCTATGGCTATATTCCTTGGAAACGTTTACAACTATCTATGGAAACGTTTACACTACTCTTGCTACCAGAAATGCCTTGCATCTGTTGGAAGTTGCTGGAAGAACTGATATACCAGTTGCTGAAGGATCCCATGTCACATTAACTAAAGGGACGAAACTTCGCATTGTAGATTTTGTTCATGGTGCAGATGGACTTGGCAACCAAAACTTTCCTCCACCAAATGGGAAACCCATTGAAGAATCAGCTGCTGAATTCTTGCGAAAGCTGACCCTGGAAAAGTCACTGTGGTGGCGTTGGGCCCTCTTACAAATATTGCTTTGGCTATACAGATGGACCCGGAATTCGCTAAGAACATCGGGCAAATTGTTCTGCTTGGTGGATCTTTTGCAGTAAACGGCAATGTGAATCCAGCTGCTGAAGCAAATATATTTGGTGATCCAGATGCTGCTGATGTTGTATTCACAAGTGGTGCAGATGTATTGGCAGTTGGAATAAATGTTACTCACCAAGTCGTATTGTCAGGTTCTGATCGAGAAAAGTTAGCAAGTTCTAAAGGAAAATTTGCTCAATACCTGACCGGAATCTTAGAGGTGTATTTCTCTTACCATTGTGACGCATACAACACCAATGGAGTTTACCTTCGTGACCCAACAGCGTTGCTTGCAGTCGTTGATCCTTCACTTGTAACTTGCACAGAGGGTGCTGTTAGAGTCCAAACCAGTGGCATAACAAGGGGACTTACAATAATCTACAATAAACAGAAAAGGTTTGAAGAAGTCACTGATTGGTCCAATATGCCTACAGTAAAAGTAGCTGTGACAGTTGATGCTCCTACAGTTAGCTCTGCAACATATGAGTTGGAACCAGGACAAGAACCCTGCTATGAGACTAAGCACACATCTGAACTTGACCAAGGTATCAAGGTCCTGCAGCATTTAGAATCAATTCCAGTAGCCTTTTTCATGCCGATATTCGGTCCCAGCTGGAAAATGACTTTGCACGTGCTCTCCAGGCCATTGTTCTTGAAGGGGATGAGGAGGATGCTATTAGACCCTTGCCATGGTATCCTGAAAATCCTGCTTGGCATTCTAATTTTTTCCCGTATGCAGCTCAGGAAGAATCAATCACTTAAGAAGTTTCATGAATTCTTAAAGCTAGAAAATGAAATTGGAAATATCACTAGACAGGAAGCTGTCAGCATGGTGCCTCCTCTGTTCTTAGATGTACATTCGAATCACATTGTACTTGATATGTGTGCTGCAGAATTGAGCAACATTAAACCTACAATCATCAACCCCATTCCTCATTGGAAGCATATGCTGCTAACTCAAGCCATCGACCCAACTTGCCTTGCCATAACATGATTACCAGACCTGCATCAAAACAACAATCAGCAGTCAGTTTGCAGTGAAAACAAACCACCCTCCAAGGTATCAACTACAGTGAAGCATCAATGCACCATGACACTACCTTGTTGTAGGTGCTAGCCTGCTACTGAACAAATCATGTTCCAGTCATAACAGTTCCATAGTCCAAACAGCTCCATTGGCTCCAGCCCTATGTCATACCAACTTGCAACATTTCTTTGTGACCTGTCAATGTGAACCTGCAAGGCCAAAGCAACTTCATACATTGAAGCATCCATCCATGTTGACCATGATGTTATTGTCTATACCAGGGTGCATACTAGCTGAACCAAGCCAGTGATCCAGGCATGGGAATTGAAATAGGTCATGCAACCAAGGTTCTTAGTGAAAGCAGAAGAAATTTGAAACCAATCCAAACCTGCACAACAACATGACTATCAGCAGACAGACCAGCTCACTACCATGGTTCAACCACCACCCTCCTTGAAGCCACAACCTACTAATGGTGAGAAATAATAACAAAATAAAGTCAGCACATGAATGAAGGCTTGATAGAACTAGGCAAGGCATGAAATGCAAGAAGATGGTCAAGACCTCATATCACACCAAACCACATCAGTCTTGCATCCTGCAGCATCTATGTTCATCATCAAGCCAAGGCATAACAGCTACAATGAGGTTCTTAATGAAAGCAGTCAAGTTGTTCAGTCCAAAGAAACATGAAATAAATTGGCAAATGCAATCCATCATCAGTGGAAATCATGTTGTTGAACCTGTTTTGAAACCCTGTTGTAGAAGCAAATTGAAGCCAAGCCAAACCTCCAAAGCCATTGAACCTCAACCGAAACTGCTCTTGAGTTTTCACAAAAAAAGTCACTGCAGTAACACAATTGAATTAGCTGGAGGTTACAAGAAATTCACTGCAGTAACACATAATAGCCAGTAAAGCGTTAGAATTCTAGAAATTCCCAAATCGGCATTAAGACAAAATTCAAAGGGAAGGCATGAGTTCATGTTACCGTTTTCGAATCAAGCCTCAAAAAGGCCAATCCCAACTGAGCACATCAAAAGGGATTTGGCAGAGACCCCTTTGAACTCCCCCATACCAATTGAAACCCTAATCAGCAGAGCATAAGTAGAAGGGAGAGAAAATCAGTAGAGGGGCGACGATTCAACAACAGAAGTACTTGGAGGCGAAAATCTGAAACAAAGAAAACCTAAAACCCCAAAATCGTACCTGGAGGCCAGCTTCGCATCCTTCACCACCACCGCAGTGACACTTTGTAAGGACCTCTCTTTCTTTCTCTTTATCCTTCTCATATGCTTGTTGTTTGAAAATATTTGTGAGAGTTGAGAGAGAATATTTCTTTGAGATTGTGAGCTGAGAGAGCGTTTGAGTGAGATTGAGGGTTAGGAGCGCGCTGAGAGAGAAGTGTAAGGTTGGGAGAGAAGAAAGATCGTGAGGGCAATACCGGAGGAAGGCGAGCTTCTGTCATCTTCTTCTTTGTCTCCATTTCCTTTTTTTTCTTTTCTTTTCTTTTCTTTTTTTAATTAATTCAATTTCTTTTTGTTAAACAGAGATAAATAAATAAAAAACCACAAAAATTTGTAATATGTTTAGCATTTCTTTTTTCTTTTCTTTTATTACATAGTGTATATTAATGTTGTTTAGTTTAGTTAGGCTGTCCAGTAACATTAGCCTATCCCCTCTTTTAATTGATTTGTTTTCTAAACTATCTCTAGCTAGTTCTGTTTATATTCCCAAGTGTTTGCTAAAATAATAACTAATCATGAATGGCCTAGTGGAGAGAGGGTAGTTTCATAATATTAAGTGGAGAGGGTTCAATACTCATGTGTAGTACTTTTTGTTTATTATTTTATTTTATCTTCTTTTAGCATTTTTTATTTTAGTATTTTATTAACATTTTCTTTTTTATGTTTATTATACTCATAATTTCATTTGTTAATAATGCATAGTTGTTGTATTTTAATTTAGTTCAAAACCATTTTAAAACTATAAAAATCATATTTTTTCTCGATTTAATATCGAGCCCATTTTTTACACCCTTGTAAGTCGATTGCTTTTTAAGCATCGCCATCGACCTCACATAGCTTACTCTTGGGCTTTCTTACAATGAGTCGGTTCCTTTGCACTTACACTCATACATTGCATTATTTATTGTTTGGACCCGATTTAATTATTCCAATACTTTGAATCCCCATTCATAACAAATGTATCCCTCTCCCATGAAATGTATACTATTTATTCTTTCATTCTTTATTCATCTGTTAATACAAGAATTAAAATGAACATTCGATAACCATTTCAAAACAAGATCAAAACCTCGATCCAACGTCGAGTAATCATTTTTCAAAACCTAACAGAACCAGCACGTATTCATCCACCCTTTTGTAAGTCGATTGCTTTATGCATCGCCATCAACCTTGTAAGTCGATTGCTTTATGCATCGCCATCAACCTTGTAAGTCGATTGCTTCATGCATCGCCATCTACCCTTATCCCTAACACTTCTCCTTGCTCCACTCGTCAACTCTTGTTCCGATTAGGTAGCACCCATTAGATAGAACCCTTTGTATGATAACATAGGTAAGATTCCCATATCCCTTTGTATGATAACATAGGTAGGATTCCCTTATTCTTTTGTATGATAACATAGGTAGAATTCCCATATTCTTTGCATGTTAACGTTAGGTAGATATTCCCATTTGTAAATCCTAAACACCTAAGTACATATTGCATGACAACTCTAGGGCAGAGCTTCCCCACTTCTAGACCTTTCCGAGCGTCTCCGATCTTGTGGCATGTAGTCCGTTCTATTGCAAAGAGGTAACTGCCTAAGACTCGATTCAGCGAGCTGCGACACCTACTGCTAGGACGTGAACACATTGCCCACTCTCCTTTGACACAACTGGTGTCCTCCTTTGTAAGTCCATATTCAGATGGCAATCCCGTTCAGGGGAACTACGTTGCTCTGATCCTCATACCAGATGAGGTACGTAGGCAGGAGGTCGTACGAGATCTCTCCGGGCACCCTTTTCTTTTTTTGAGTGTGTTGTGCTTGCCAGCTATCAGGCTCGAGTTCCCGACTCCCTGTTAGTCTGTGTGTTCACCCTTTTCTTTTTTGAGTGTGTTGTGCTTGCCAGCTATCAGGCTCGAGTTCCCGACTCCCTGTTAGTCTGTGTGTACACTCTTTTCCTTTTTTTGTGTGTGTTTGCTTGACAACTAGCAGGCTCGAGTACCAGACTCCCTGTTAGCTTGTTTGTTCAACTTTGTTGTTGCTTCTGACGATTCAGCGTCCGGTTAAACCCTTTGTGTGTGTAGGAGTCTGACATAAGTCCAGCGATTGGCAGTTGGTTTCCTGTGTCTGTTTGTTGGTTCGGAGTCCGATGTAAGTCCAGCGATTGGCATTCGGTTTCCACGTTTGCCTGTTTGTGTGGAGTCTGACATAAGTCCAGCGATTGGCAGTTGGTTTCCTGTGTGTGTTTGTTGGTTCGGAGTCCGATGTAAGTCCAGCGATTGGCATTCGGTTTCCACGTTTGCCTGTTTGTGTGGAGTCTGACATAAGTCCAGCGATTGGCAGTTGGTTTCCTGTGTGTGTTTGTTGGTTCGGAGTCCGATGTAAGTCCAGCGATTGGCATTCGGTTTCCACGTTTGCCTGTTTGTGTGGAGTCTGACGTAAGTCCAGCGATTGGCAGTTGGTTTCCTGTGTGTGTTTGTTGGTTTGGAGTCCGATGTAAGTCCAGCGATTGGCATTCGGTTTCCATGTTTGCCTGTTTGTGTGGAGTCTGACATAAGTCCAGCGATTGGCAGTCGGTTTCCTGCGTGTGTTTTGTTTGGCGTCCCTATGTAGCCGAACTACGGCAACTTTGATTCTCATGTTCATATGAGATATGTAGGCACAAGATGCGATGTCTTGCCGAGTTTGACTAACAACTAACAACTAATCCTTGTTTGCTTTCGCCCTCGTTGCGATCCTTTCTCTCGCCCTTGTTGCGATCGAGACTTTCCCTTTCTCTTGCCCTAGTTGCAATCGAGACCTTTGTTCCCGTAGTTAGCTGAACTACATTTTGCTCTGATTCTCATTCCCGATGAGATACGTAGGCATAAGACGCAATGTCTTAGCGAGCACACTCCTCTTTAACCCATAGGTAGCCGAGCTACGAAGACTCTGATTCTCATTCCAGATGAGATACGTATGCAGTAGATGCGACATCCGTGCGAGTCATTTTCTTTGACCCTTTCTTTTAGTAAATAGTACATTAGATGTAACACACACCCTTTAGACAAGAAACAACAAGAGTGGATCCCGTAGAGTACTACGGATGCGTAGGGGTGCTAATACCTTCCCTTCGCATAATCGACTCCCGAACCCAAGATTTGGTTGCGAGACCTTGTCTTTTCCTTTCCTTTTCTCCAGGTTTACTTCGAGCGTTTCCTTTCCCTCCTTTGGGATAAATAACGCACGGTGGCGACTCTTCTGTCACTTTTCTTTCGCCGGTTGTTTTTTCGCACCTCTGTATTTTTCAGGCTGCGACAATGAGCATCCAAAGTGAGAGATCCATTGGAAGATTCCTAGGAGCTTGATTTGTATGATTGATTGCTTGAGTTATTTTCTATTTGCTTGTTATTCCAAAGGACGGGAGCTACTTGGATCATTACTATGATCTCAAGAAGGGAACTCCATTGTGGTTTTATTTATCTTCTTTCATCTTTGTATGTTTAGGACTAAGCCATTCTTCTTATTCTCTCCACTCCAACCCAAGCCAAAACTTTTGTGCAAACATTAACATTTGTTTTCAAAATTAGAAACCTAAGCATTATGCTTTTGATTTTCCAAATTTCTTTTCATAATACTTATTTTGAATTGAATACTTAAGTCAACTTTGACCATCCTTTGTAAATACTTTTCATTTGTAAATACAACTCACTCAATTGCTTTGTGGTTTCAATGGCCACTTTTGCCAATGTTTTTTTCATTAACATTAGATATTAGGTTTGAGTTATCCTAGAGGTTGATATAATACTCACCTACATCCTCAGTGAGTGACTATAAGACTTCCATGCTTATTATAGGGTTAACCCCTCACTAGCATGTTGAATCTCTCCTCACATGGTGGATTTGTGGTTTTAGGTTGAGTTTTCTCCCTTTGATAACAAAAGACCTTAAGGCTTTTGGACCAATCAATTCACCAACTTCTTTTGAGATTTTTACCCCGAACTACGAGGTTTTGATCGTAATCTTTTTTAAGATGGTCCGTAGGCAATGGGTTTATCCATTCAAACACAAAATTGTAAATAATTTGTACATTCTCTTCTCATCTCCCCAATCATGTTTGCGAAAATAATTTTCACAAATACCAACCTACCTTACAACAATAGTGGAAAGGGCTCCCTAGGAGTACCTAGGATGTTTTGGGTGCTTAAAACCTTCCCATTGCATAACCAACCCCCATACCCAGATCTCTGACATTTTTATTAGTTTTTAATTTGATAAAACTTCTCAGGTTTTGTTCGCTTTCTAACCTTTCCTTTGGATAAATAAAAGTGCGGTGGCGACTCGAATTGTATGATTTACTTTTGATTTAGTCCATAAATCTAAAGGTAACGAATACCTCGCTACAGACTTCCTTTCCAAAACTTATTCTTTGTCCATTCCTCTTATTATGTTGTGAACTTTTTGATGTGTGCTCTTGTGTGATAGGGATTCCATCTTGAGATAGTAAGGAGGACCATTGTCATGAGTAGCCAAGTTAAGAGAGACAAGCCAAATGGAGATCCTAGGAGCTTGAATCTAAATTGTTTGATTGCTTGATTGTGTGCTAAGTCCAAAGGAAAGGAGCATCTTGAATCATCTCTATGATTTCAAGAAAAGGAACTCCAAGGGTTTTATCTTCTCTCTTATCTTTTTTTGCTTTAGGACTAGCCCTTCTCTTCTTCTCCTCACTCTAACCCAAGCCAAAAATCTTTTATTTCAAACTTTGACATTGTTTCAAATTAGAAACCTAGGCCTTATGCCTTTGATTTTTTAAAACTCTCGTCACCAATACTCATTGTGAATAAATGTTAATTCAACTTTGACTTTATTTTGTAAATAAATCTAACTTGTAAATACAACTCACTTCAAGTTGATTTTGTGGTTCTAATGGCCACCCTTATTAAAACCTTTTCAAAAACATTAGTCATAGGTTTGAGTTATCATAGTGGTTGATGTAAATTTCACCTCATCCTTAGTGATTGGATTATAAGCCTTCCATACTTATTATAGGGTTAACCCCTCACTAGTATGTTGAAGCTCTCCTCACATGGTGGATTGTTGGTTTAGGTTGAGTTTTCTCCCTTTGATAACAAAAGACCTTAAGGCTTTTGATCAAATCAATTCACCAATCTTTGAGACTTTTACCCCGAACTACGAGGTTTTGATCCTACCTTTGTGATGGTACGTAGGCAATGGGTTCATCCATTCAAACAACAAAATTGTAAATATAATCTATTCTTTTCTCGTCCCCCCAATCTTTTCCATATATTTCACAAATACCAACCTACAACACACGTTTGCAAAAAGAGGTTCCCTTAGAGTACTAAGGATGTTTTGGGTGCGTAAAACCTTCCCATTTCATAACCAACCCCCTTACCCAGATCTCTGACACTTTTATTAGTTTTTGATTTGATAAAACTTCTTACTTGGCTTTTGTTCGCTTTTTAGCCTTTCCTTTGGACAAATAAAAGTGCGGTGGCGACTCAAATTGTATATTGACTTTTGGTTTAGTCAATAAACCTAAAATTAACGAAAACCCCGCTACAGACGACATGCTTTCCGTTCTTCACAAATTTAAGCTTCTGGTGTAGAGTAGATGTCACAACTCCTGCCTCGTGAATCCATGGCCTCCCTAACAAGCAACTATAGGCCGGGTGGATATCCATTACCTAGAAACTAATTTGGAAATCACTCAGACCTATCTTAACTAGCAAGTCCACTTCAACAATGACGGTTTTACAAGAACCGTCAAACGCTTTGACAATTACGCCGTTGTACCTCATTGGGGCGCCTTGGTAAGAAAGTCTGGACAAAGTTGATTTCGGAATCACGTTCAGAGAAGACCTAGTGTCAACCAACACATTGGACATAGTGTCCTCCTTGCATTTTACAGGAATATGCAGCTCTAAATTGTGATATCTGCCTTCCTCAAGAAGCTCTTCATCAGAAAAACTCAAAGTATTACAAGCAGTAATGTTGGCAACTGTGTGGTCAAACTGATTCACAATTACATTGTGTTCAACATAGGCTTGATCAAGCGCTTTCTGCAATGCCTCTTTATGTGCCTCAGAATTCATCAACAGAGACAACACTGAAATCTTTGACGGGGTTTAGAGCAACTACTCTACCATATTGAACTCTCTCCTCTTTATTAGCCTTAAAACTTCATCATCATTAGTCTTCAGTTTGATGGATTCACCAGACTGACAAACCGGAGCACTAACTGGATTCACCACTAGAATCTCCACCTTCTTACTGATTGAAATATCTTATACCTCTTTCAAAAAGACTAGACCGAAAACACGACCACTACGGGTCACCTTCGCAATATCAACTATATTCACCACAGAGTCTGCTACAAGTAAAGGAATCTCTTGACCATTCTCCACCATTGTGGCATTATACTGATAAGGAACAACTTTATCTGATGCATACGGGACGGGGCCCACTAACCGTATAACCAACGGTGATGCCGATCTATTGACGTTGTTGTTGTTGCTGCTATCAAATTAGATTACTACCCGCTCGGGGGTCTTAAACACAGGAACAATCACATTCACATCATATATATCCCTTGACTGTTGAATCTAGATTACATTCTCATCCATCAACCTCTGGATATCTCTTGACAATCATACACCCACGGGGGTTCATGTTATAGATTGCACAACTATCATTGTCGTGCTCACAGTCACTGATTGTACACAAGGTCTTATGCATTTCCACAAATGACCTACGGATATGTCGTACATCGAACACTCGAAAATTCCCTAGACATCCATCCACCATGTCGACTGAGGCATTACCATGAGCAGGCAACTGGTTAGCTTTCACATTAGGCGCACGGTCCTTAAAGGACACCATCCCACTCTTAACAAGCTTTTGTACCTCATACTTCAGAGGGTAGCAGTTCTCAATGTCGTGGTCAGGGGCTCTCTGATGGAAGGCACATAGAGTTCAGGTTTGAACCACCAGGGAAGTGGATCGGGAATTTGAGGTGGATTTCTGGGTTGAATAAGGTTCTTGAGAACCAAAGATGGATATAATTCTGCACATGTCATAGGAATATGGTCGAAGGAGACCTTCTTCCTCTCAAATTTTTGTTGTTGATTATTGTTGTTGTTAAAGTTGGTTTTTTGCGGTTGTTATTGATGTTGTGGTTGTTGAATCAGAACAGATTGATTGTTGGAATTGTTGGAAAATACAGGAATTACATATGAAACTTGATGTTGATGTTGACGAGGTTGAGAACTCCTTCTGACATGAGGCCTCCCTTGCCTCCCTACAAATACTGAATTAGTTTCCCCATCCTTCCTCTTGGAGAAACCAATACCATACTTCTTACTAGACGACACTTCTTCCTTAGACAAACGTCCTTCACGAATTCCTTCTTCTAACCTCATCCCGATATTTACCATCTCGGTAAAGTCACTAGGGGCACTGGCATTCATATGTTCATAGTAAAACGAACTCAGGGTCTTTAGGAAAATCTTTTTCATCTCTTTCTCTTCCAATAGAGGATTAATATGAGCAGCAAGTTCCCTCCACCTTTGAGCATACTCTTTAAATGTCTCTTTATCCTTCTGAGACATAGACCTCAGCTGGTCTCTATCAGGCCCCATATCAACGTTGTATTTTTAATGCTTAACAAAAGCCTCACCCAAATCATTGAAAGTACAGATAATTGCATTGTCAAAACCCATATACCATCTTAGAGCAACACCAGTCAAGCTATCTTGGAAGTAGTGAATCAACAACGGATCATTATCAGTTTGATCTGACATATTTTTGGCGTACATGACAAGGTGCCTTAGTGGACAAGTGTTTCCCTTATACTTTTCAAAGTCAGGGACTATGAACTTCATCGGAATCTTCACATTCGACACTAGGCAAATTTAAGACCCCAATTTTGGCCCTAAGATCCCTCATGGCATCAGAACATTGCATTTGCAAAGCCTCAAGGATCATGAGCATCTTGGTTCCCTTTGCCTTTGGGTGGGACTTCTTGTGAGTGGTTTGAGATCACCAAGCATGCTTGAATTGTATATTATTTCTTTTCTTACTTTGTTTATTAACCAAAAGCACAAAAATATGTCACTAACATTTCTTGTGTGTAGCTTGAGCAATCACAAGGTCAAGAGCTTCAAGGATATCCTTTGTGCAAAGATATGGCCAAGAGAAGATGAAAGCAATCATGGTAATGGTTACCAAATCTCTCATCCATCAAATATGCCTCCCTAGTATCTCATTTCATCATTTTGATCAAAGCAAGTCAAAGGGTTTGAGGTCTTGTTTCTCAAGGAAGCCCTAATTCATCTGTGTACCAAGTGTGCCTTGCTCATGAAGCAACCTCAGCCCATGATCAAATACAACCAAGGTAAGTTCTTTAATTCATAACTTCATGCATATTTGAACTTATTTGTGTATCCTCAATCATCAATTCATCAAGATATGAGTTGTGGACTTGAGAAGTTGATCAGTCAATTCATGTGACTATTTTGAAATGCCATGAGACCTAACTTTTTATGTGTTGGTCAAATGGAGATGATCCCAAAAGAAAAAATGTTCTTAAGGACAATATGAACAACTTTCATCTTCATCAAAAATTTATTTGAAGCTTTGAAGGTCATCTTCTATTCCAAGACATTATAGGTCATTTTGACTGAAACCCTAATTTTGGTTCAAATTCCCAAGACCATAACTTATTCATTTTGTATGATTTAGATGTGGGATCAAATGCATTGGAAATTTTAAGATGTTTACTTCAAATGTTATGTTGAACAAAATTTCATAATCGCAAAGGAAATACATGTGATAATACAAAACATTATAGGTCACTTTGGACCAAATGCATTGAAAGGAAAAAAAGTCCAACTTCAAGGGCCCATAACTTCTTCATCAAAAATCCAAATGATGAAAACTATAAGTCCATTTTTAGTTTCTTGAAACGATCTACAACATTTATGTTGGAGGTGTTTTCATTTGAGGCTTGCATAATCAAAACAGAGGGGCTTGAAGTTGGACCAATTTGACAAAATTCTCAAAGGCATGTTTTGTACTATGAGCTTCATGGTCTGTTTTCATAAAATTCCACACTTCAAATGGATTTTTTCCCAACATAACATTTTTTCCTTATGTCAAGACCTTTCCAACCATTACCCACATGCCTATGTTTCATTTTTTCAAGTGGCATTTTCGAAGAGGTGAAGTTTAGGCATAATTGTGCATAACATGTTGAAACTCATTACACAAGCCATTGCATTGCCATCTGCATGTCCAAATCCATTTGATTGATCATCAGCATGCAAATGCAATTGAGTTTGGGCCTTCTACATGATCATGCAAGCCCATGCAAATAATATCCACTTGCCATGCACACGAGAAAGCTCACTTGCTCAACCAATTTCAGTTATAAATAGAGGTGCATACCTCCATCAAAAAGTAACCTAAAGGCGCCTGATATGCTGCACAACTGAATCCATAGCCATTACCAAAGGAACTAGTTCACATTTCTTAAAAATTTCAGTTCTGAAATTCAACTGAATTTGGTTGAATCTTTAGATCTAAACTTCCTAGACCTTCATCATCCAGTCCATAGAAGTTCTGTTTGGCAAGAGGAAGCAAGGGAGGTAGCTTAAAACTTCAAAATCCAAAGGTTTTCATCAACTGGTTTTTTCGTCGAAACTCCCTATTCCTTGATCTATTTGCTTGGCTATTGTGTTATCTGAAGTCCTCTCTATAGAGGCATCATTTATGTATGCTCGATTTTCAAAATCAAGCAAGTTCATGATGAACACCATCAAGTTTCAACCTCTGATTTCTCTCTCTATGGAGATCTAGAGTAGAAATAGATGGCATAGGGGTGATGTACATCACCCCAACTTTAATTTGGTACCTGGATCGTGAGTTTTGGTTGAGTTTGGAGGACCTACAACTCTGGCCGGAGCATTAGAGCTCGCCGGAGAAGACGGTGGCGCTGGCCACCGTCCATCATGCCAGATTTAATTTGGATCGTTGGATGCATCTCCCACGATTTAATCTCAGCCATGCGTTTGGATTACTTGCTTTAATGCCAGGTGTGACACGTTTGACTTGGACTCACCATGGGCGCGCATCTCACATCCGTCTGATCAGCCACGTTAATTAATGAGGCTTGATCAGACGCTTGTGGTTTTTTTTATTTTTCTAATTTCTGTTTTAATTTCTTTTATTCCATTCATTTTCAAAAATTCATATCTTTTTCATTTTTAATCCAAAAAACATGGGACCAATTGCATTATTTCTCTTTTTAATTCTAGTTTCTAAAAATGAATTTTAATATTTTTTATTTTGTCATTTGATATTTTTTGTGAATTTTCTCTTTTCTGGTTATTTTTAATTCATTTTAAATAGTTTTTGATATCCAAAAAATACAAAAATATTTTCTCAACCTATTTGAATGATGATGGATCTATGAAAAATATTCTCATCAATTTTTTAATTGATTTGAGATATATTTGAGATTTTAGTTCAATTACGTTATTTTTATTCATTTTTAATTGATTAAAAATAGTTTCTGACTTTTAAAAATGCTGAATTTTTTTGTAAAACTTTGTTTGACCTTGTTGAACCTGGGATAAATCACTTGGACCTTTCAAGGTTGATCTGAAGTGATTTTGAAGTTTGACCTTTCTTTATTATTTTAATCCAAGTTTATTTTAAATATTAAAAAATGCCAAAAATATTTTGTTCATTTCTTGACTTCCAATCTTCATCTCACTTTTGTTTTTGATTGTTTGACCATGATTCTCAATGTCATTGGTCAACATTTGTTGATTGGTACATTCAATTTCATTTAGTGCACTTTATTCTTTTATTTCCATTTCCATTTTTTCATTATTCATCTCCTTCTTCTTGTTTTTCCTTTTTCTTTTTGATCAATGAGTTAAAGGTTGATAAGTTAGCATTGATTAGGGAGGTTTAATCTTCCTTGATTCAAATCTAATTCATCTTGATCAAATGATCAAGTGAATGGCTTTGCATTAAGGATAAGTTGCTTCTTAAATCATGCAAAGGACTTAAACCAACACAAGATCATTTCCCATTTCCTTTTTTGGCATGGCAAGTTGTTGGAACTTGGTTCACTAATCAAGACTTCTAACTTGTGTTGTTGCCTACATTATTATTGACCGGCCTCAGATAGTTGTGACTTCTACATAAGTCCAATTACGATTGCTTAACATAGCGCTAAATTTGCCTTATGGCACACTAACTACTAACACTAACCATTAACTATTAACATTTACTTTCTGCACTTCACATTTATGCAATTTACTATTCTTGTACATATTATTCATTTTCTTTTTCCTTTGCTCATTGGAGCACATGTTTATGTTAATGCAATTTGCCTTTTGCTCACTTGAGCATATAATTGTGTATATATCTTTTGTGCTTGTCTGTTTGTTGTGAACCAAATGCAAAGATTTGGACAAATGGACTTAGACTTTAGGACTTTACCCAAGCTAATGGAGTTTGAAGAGCAACTAGGCCTCATGCCTTTAGAGTGATTAAATGTCAAAGAGCAACTAGGCCTCATGCCTTTAGAATGCTTAAAGCTTGAAGATGAACATTGAAAGGACCAAATTCTAAACTCCCCCTTGTCCATTCTTTGATTGTATTATAGAACTTTTTGATGTGTGTGTTTTTTGTGCTAGGGATTCCAACTTGATCCAAATGGAGGAACCATTACCATGAGCTTCTAAGAGAGAGAGATCCAAGATACAATGAGGAACTTTCCAATTGCTTCTTTTGATTGTTGATTGCTTGAGTTTATGCTTATGTGATTGCTTATTCCAAAGGATGGGAGCTACTTGGATCATCAATATGATCTCAAGAGAGGAACTCCATTGGTGGTTTTTTTCTTATCCTTCACCTCTTGTATTGATTAGGACTTTACCCATTCTCCTTCTTCTCTCCCCTATAACCTAAGCCAAAACTTTCGTGCAAACATTTACCCTTTGTTTTCAAACATTAGAAACCTAAGCCTTATGCTTTTGATTTTCAAACTTCTTTTCATAACACTTATTTTGAATTGAACTTCTAAGCAAACTTTGACCATATTTTGTAAATACTTTTCATTGGTAAATATAACCCATTCAAATGTCTTTTTGTGGTTTCAATGGCCACTTTCTTAATCAAACTTTTTTCCCATAACCTTTAGCTATTAGGTTTGAGTTATCCTTGAGGTAGATGTAATACTCACCTTTATCCTTAGTGATGGACAATGAGTCTTCCATGCTTATTATAGGGTTAACCCCTCACTAGCATGTTGAAGTTATCCTCACATGATGGATCTGTGGTTTTAGGTTGAGTTTTCTCCCTTGGATAACAAAAGACCTTAAGGGTTTCGGACCAATCAATTCACCAACTCATTTTGAGATTTTTACCCCGAACTACGAGGTTTTGATCCTAATCTTTTTTAAGATGGTACGTAGGCAATGGGTTTATCCATTCAAACACAAAATGTAAATAAACTTGTATATTCTTTTCTCATCTCTTCAATCATGTTTGCACAAACAAATTTTCACCAAATACCAATCTTACAACAAATATGAAAAGGGCTCCCTAGGAGTACCTAGGATGTTTTGGATGCTTAAAACCTTCTCATTGCATAACCAACCCCCTTACCCAGATCTCTGACATTTTTACTAGTTTTTGATTCGATAAAACTTTTAGGTTTTGGTTCGCTTTCTAACCATTCCTTTGGATAAATAGAAGTGCGGTGGCGACTCGACTTGTATGGTTTACCTTGGATTTAGTCAATATCTCTGATGGTAATAAATACCCCGCTACAGAAAAGTGGCGACTCTGCTGGGGAGACTCTTGCCTAGTGGGTTTTGCCTACTTTTCATGTTTGTTGTATTGTATTGTATTTTGTTTGGTGACATATTTTTGTGCAATTTGGGATTACTGTATTGTATGTAATGATTGAATTGCTTGAATATTAATTCTTTATATGCTTGGTGATCTTTGTGAGATGAGTTCTATACCCGAACTCGAGTGCACTTAGGATAGGAGAATGACATAGTCTTGTTGACTTGTGTGGAGTTATTCCTTAGCAAGTTGACTTGCAAGTCCATTCACTTGGTGGAGGTCATGTTGGGATCAATAATGTCACACAAGTAGTTGTGGTTAGACATTACTCTTTCCAAATATAAACCTTAGAAGCCAAGGACCTTAGCTTACCAAGCCCATCTTGGCCTATTCCTAGGATGTAGTGCGAAAGTCACTCAAGTGTAAGATTTGATACGATTGTTACGTGATACTACACTCATAAGAGTCTCTCTTGAGTATATTTTTGGAATACGAGTAGTCGTTTCTCCGATAATATCCGAAAGATGGGATGATGACTATGGGAACTTTGTGTAGAACATGTTTGGCAGGCTTAAACCCTAGTACACTCCCTTTGGGTGGTTCTTAACCAAGACTCCATGCTCGTGACTTGCAAGAAACCCTTGATTCATGGTTGATCCGTTCATGTATCCTTAATATCAATGGAACTTGGGTGTTGATAAGGTGTAAACCATAATCCACCAAAATGGATGATTGATATTAAGGATAACATGATCCATCCCATGACCTTTGTTTGGTGTGCTTTGCTTGATCCTTGAGTGTGATTGTTGCATTCATGCACCCATTTGCATCCATATCATCAAAATAATAAGAAAATTTTCAAGGAACTTAAGAGGTCTATTTGCAAATTTTCAGACATGGAAAAACAAAGAAGGAATACAAAGAAGTACAGCTTCAGACAACCAGATTTGAAAGAGTTAAGGAATTTGACATCCTATGTATTAGATCCTTTGGGTTTCAAGGCTCGTTTTGGGAAGCTTCTTCCTCTTCTGACTACTCAGGTGGATGAAGGATTGATGAGTGTATTGGTGCAGTTTTATGATCCCTTGTACCGTTGCTTCACGTTTCCGGAATTTCAACTTTTGTCTACGCTTGAGGAGTATGCCTATCTTGTGGGTATACCTATTTTAGACCAGTTGTCGTTCAGTGGCTTAGAGAGTGTTCCTACTTCTCGAGAGATAGCCGATCTGTTGCATATAAATGAGTCTCTGGTTGGTGCTCATGTGACTACCAAAGGTGGAATTTAAGGTCTCCCTTCTGAGTTCCTCATTTCTCAAGCTACCATGTATGGGAAGGCCATGAGTGAGGACGCCTTTGAAGCCATATTTGTACTTCTCATCTATGGGCTAGTGTTATTCCCTAACATCGACAAATTTGTGGATATAAACGCTATTAGGATTTTCACTACACTTAATCTCGTTCCGACTCTGTTGGGTAACACTTATTTTTCTTTGCATATGAGGAATTCAAAGGGTGGTGGTGCCATTGTGTGTTGTTTGCCTCTGTTGTATAAGTGGTTTATTTCTCACTTACCGCAGACGGTCGCTTTCAAGGAGAACAAAGGATGTCTACGGTAGTCCACGAGACTTATGTCTCTCACTAATGATGATATCTTTTGGTACAATCGTGTTTCTGATGGCGTTCAGATTATTGATTCTTGTGGTGAATTCTCCAATGTACCTCTTCTTGGTACATGTGGTGGGATTAACTACAACCCTGTTTTGGCACGTCGTCAGCTTGGGTTCCCCTAAAAGGATAAACTCGATAACATTCTGTTAGAGGGAGTATTCTTTCAAGAGGGTAAAGATCCCCAAGGCTTGAAAGCTAGGATGGTCCGCGCTTGGCGCAAGATTCATAGGAAGGGAAGGAAGGAGTTGTGTCCTAAGAATTGTGTTGCTATGGAGCCGTACACTGCTTAGGTTAGGAAGAGAGCTTTTGAGTATCTCATGCCTTACGAGTATCCGAACCTACACCTATAGTTATGGCTGGGCCTTCAACCCTCCCTGACCAAGGAGTAGAGGAGTTTAGAGATGAAGACCGTTCACGTGCTTGGATCCGTGAACGAGAAGAGTTGCTTCAGCAGATTAAGGAGAAGGATGCTTTGATTGAGTTTCTCGAGCATCAGGTTATTGATGATCCTAATGATGCATGGACTTCTCTACTTCATCAGTCTTCCAGGTTTTGGAAGAGGAAGTACGATCGACTCGCCAAGGAGAAGGCAGATATGGAGGCAGCCTATGAGGAGGAGGTGAAGAGGCTTCGTGCATCTTATCTTCCAGTGTCTCGAGCTTTAGATGATTGTTTCTAGGGATCCATAGGATGATCATTTTCCTTTCCTCTTATATTGTATCTTGGTTACCAATGTTGTACTTCTTTGGTGTAAAAATATGTTTTCCAAATATTATGACAAGCATTGCATACATCATGTGCATAAGCAGGTTTTGCTTCAGGCTTCTTGTCCTATGGTCTAACTCTGTGTTCTTCATTTATTTCAAAGACAAGCTGACTCACCGGTACTACACCAGAGCCAATTCTTCAAGACTAATGGGTCATTTGGAACAAGAGAATCGCGAGCTGAAAGAGGAGGTAGCCAGGTTGACTGCCTTGATGGAGTCATTCTTGGCCGCTCAGAGCCAGTCTTCTCCAACGCCATCAACTCCACCACAGAGGACGGTCATTTCGGAGATCGTGACTTCTACTGTGCCTGCTACAACTGCTCACTTTGCACCATCCATGCCAGCCGGGTTCCCGTGGGGAATGCCTGCCAATTTCATGCCAGAGGGTTTTGCTCCAACTCTTGCTTCTTTGTCGGCATCTAGCCCGGTCATGTCTGTGCCACCTCCCGTTGTGCACACGCTACCAAGGGTCGAAGATACCATCTACCACTCTGAGCCGTCTGAGGGCCCAGACGTTTATGAGAAGATGGATGATATGAAGGACCAATTCCTTGAGTTTCGCAAGGAACTGAAAACCCTGAGGGGGAAGGACCTTTTTGGTAAGAGTGCTGTTGAATTGTGCCTTGTGCCCAACGTGAAGATCCCTATCAAATTCAAAGTGCCTGACTTTGAGAAGTATAAGGGAAACACATGCCCTCTCAGCCATCTTGTGATGTATGCTCGCAAGATTTCGACGCAAATTGATAACGACCAACTGCTCATCCATTATTTCCAGGACAGTCTATCCGGTGCCGCTCTCCGTTGGTACGTGGGTTTGGAGAGTTCGAACATCCGATCTTTCAATGATCTTGGCGAGGCTTTCGTCAAGCAATACAAATACAATATGGATATGGCTCCGGATCGGGATCAATTGAGAGCAATGTCGCAGAAGGATAAGGAGACCTTCAAAGAGTATGCCCAGAGGTGGCGTGAATTGGTAGCTCAGATAGTACCTCCCCTTGAGGAGAAAGAGATGACCAAGATCTTCTTGAAGACCTTGAGCTCGTTTTACTACGAGAGGATGATAGCCAGTGCTCCCTCAGACTTCACCGAAGTGGTGAATATGGGAATGAGACTGGAAGAAGGGGTTCGTGAAGGACGATTAACCCGAGATGAAGGATCTTCAACAAAGAGATATGGAAGCTTTGCAAAGAAGAAGGAGGGAGAGGCACATGCTGTGTCTTGCTATGTCAAGAGAAGACCCTCTATGAAGAGGAAGATTGCTCGCCTAGTCAACGATCAGCGTCAGGTGGCTCATATAGCACCTATTTTCATAGAAGCTCAACATTTTTAACAAACGCAAACTCAGCAATATCAACAACAACAACGTCCACAACAGCAGGCCTACCAGCCTCGAAATAACAACAATGCCAGCACCAGCTATGAGAGGAAAAGATTCACCTTCGATCCAATTCCGATGACTTATGCTGAACTCTATCCATCTCTGATCGATAAAAAGTTGATCACTCCGCGAGACCTTCCCGCTGTACCTGCTAACCCCCAGTGGTGGTACAAGCCTAAACTTCACTGTGTGTATCATTCCAGTGCTCCCGGACATGACGTGGAGAATTGTTATCCCTTGAAGACCAAGGTGCAAGACCTTGTGAGAAGTGGGATTTTGTTTTTTGAGGACGTAGGACCGAACGTGAAGAAGAACCCATTGCCCGAACATGGGAAGTCTGTCAATATGGTCCAGGGCTGCCCTGGCAAGTACAAAGTTAAATATGTCAGTCATATCCGACAATCGTTGGTTGAGATGCATCGCTTGCTGTGTCACTATAGCCATTATGAGCATGACCACGATAGATGTCGAGTATGTTATGTCAATCAAAGAGGTAGTCACCAAGTGCGCAGAGACGTTCAAGAGATGTTGGATGAGGGAGTCATTGAGATCCTTCAGAATAGAAATGTTGACGAAGATGCTGTTGAAGTCAATGTAATATCTCCGGTATTCCGGATACCTGAGCCTGTTGTCATCAAGTATGATGGTAGCAAGCAGAAAGTCTCTTCCTACTCTCGTCATCAAGCCTGTCGGCCCTGGACCGTACTCTTCTGAGAAGGCGGTTCCTTATCGCTACAATGTTGTAGCAGTAGAGAATGGGAAAGAGGTGTCCTTGCCCGCTTCATCTAATGTTAATATTGCTGACGTCAGCGGTTTGACCCGTAGTGGTCGTGTATTTTCAGCACCGTTGAAGCCTCAAGCTGATGCTCGAGGAAGTGTTGATACTGGTTTTCCTGAACGCCTGATTGGAAATGCTGTGAGCACTCCGAATCTGGCACTTGTTGCTAAGCCCTCCTCTATATTGAAAACTCCTGCTTCTGTTGGCCAGAGTGGCAATACGAAAGAAGATTGTGATGAGATGCTGAGGCTCATCAAGAGGAGTGAATACAATGTTGTAGATCAGCTTTTACAAACGCCATCCCAAATATCTGTGTTATCATAGCTTTTGAATTCAGAAACACACTAAGAAGCTCTGCAGAAGGTGTTGGATGTGGCGTATGTGGATCACGACGTCACGATAGAACAATTTGATAGCATTGTTACAAACATCACTGCTTGTAACAATTTGAGTTTTAGTGACGCTGATCTCCCCGAGGAGGGAAGAGACCACAACTTGGCATTACATATATCTATGAGCTGCAAAGACGACGCCATGTCCAATGTGTTGGTGGACACTGGGTCATCTTTGAATGTATTGCCAAAGACCACTCTCTCGAAGTTGTCATACCAAGGGCCTCCCATGAGGCAGAGCGGAGTAGTTGTGAAGGCTTTCGATGGGTCTCACAAAACGTTGATTGGAGAAGTTGACCTCCCAATCAAAATTGGACCAAGTGATTTCCAGATTACCTTCCAAGTTATGGATATTCACCCATCGTATAGCTGTCTCCTAGGAAGACCATGGATTCACGAGGCTGGCGCCGTGACATCCACCCTACACCAGAAATTGAAGTTTGTTAAGAATAAGAAGCTGGTGGTGGTAGGGGGAGAAAAGGCTCTCCTGGTAAGCCATTTGTCTTCTTTCTCATATATAGATGCTGAAGATGTAGTTGGAACTCCCTTCCAAGCTTTATCCATTGCTGAACCTGTTGAGAAGAGAACTTCTTCATTTGCTTCCTATAAAGATGCAAAGTTGGCCATTGAGCATGGTGCAACTGCTGGTTTGGGGAAAATGATCAAGTTGGAAGACAACAAATCTCGAGCTGGCATATGGTATTCTTCTGGTGCTTTCAATAAGCAAGGTTTATTCAAGAGTGGAGGTTTCATCCACACCGGTCGAGATGAAGAGGCTGCTACCATTCTGGAAGAGGATCTTGGCAATTTCGTCATCCCTGGAGGGGTCTGCAATAATTGGGTCGCTGTGGATATTCCAACAGTTATCCATAAGTCAAAGTAATGTTCATTGTGTTTGAAAACCCTTCTCCCATGCCAAAAGGAGGAGTGGTGACATTGTTGGCACATAAATTCAATGATATTTTCATTCAATAAATTCATGCTAAATGTTTGTTTTTCCAATTATTTTCCCTTTTCACTTTTTGCATGAAATTGGTGATCACATAAAACCCTAAAAATAAGAATAAAATCAATCTTTTCATCTGCATAATGATTTGCCTTGTTTAAGTTCTAAAGCTTCTTTTATATCCAAAATCATTATGCAGGTTGATCAAACCCATTGAACATAATGATCCAACACCATCTCCCAACTTTGAATTCCCTTATTTGAGGCAGAAGAAGAGGATGTTGAAGAGATTCCTGACGAGATTACCCGTCTACTTGAGCATGAAGAGAAAGTCATTCAGCCGCATCTTGAGAATCTGGAAACAGTCAACTTGGGGTCTGAGGATTGTGTGCGAGAAGTGAAGATTGGGGCACTCCTGGAAGAGTCTGTTAAGAAGGGGTTGATTGAGTTGCTACGAGAATACGTTGACGTCTTTGCCTGGTCGTATGAAGACATGCCCGGTCTGGATACTGATATCGTGCAACATTTCCTGCCTTTGAAGCTTGAGTGTGTGCCTGTGAAGCAAAAGCTCAGAAGAACTCATCCCGATATGGCAGTAAAGATCAAAGAAGAAGTTCAGAAGCAAATTGATGCGGGGTTTCTGGTAACTTCTAGTTATCCTCAATGGGTGGCCAATATTGTGCCCGTGCCTAAGAAAGATGGAAAAGTCCGGATGTATGTGGACTATGGAGACTTGAATAAAGCTAGTCCGAAAGATGATTTCCCTCTACCACATATAGATATGTTGGTAGACAATACAACTAAATTCAAGGTCTTCTCGTTTATGGACGGATTTTCCGGATATAATCAGATTAAAATGGCACCCGAGGATATGGAGAAGACAACATTCATCGCACCTTGGGGAACATTCTATTATCGAGTGATGCCCTTCGGTTTGAAGAACGCCGGAGCCACGTATCAACGAGCTATGACTACCTTGTTTCATGATATGATGCACAAGGAGATCGAGGTATATGTCGATGATATGATTGCAAAGTCAAGAACGGAAGTTGAACATGTAGAGCACTTGTTGAAACTTTTTCAACGTTTAAGGAAGTACAAGCTTCGTTTGAATCCGAACAAGTGTACATTTGGAGTCCGTTCCGGCAAGCTTTTGGGCTTTATTGTCAGTGAAAGAGGTATTGAGGTTGATCCTGCAAAGGTCAAGGCAATACAAGAGATGCCTGCACCCAAAATTGAGAAGCAAGTCCGAGGTTTTCTTGGCCGCCTGAATTACATTTCCAGATTCATATCCCACATGACTGCCACATGTGCGCCAATATTCAAGCTCCTCTAGAAAGACCAGTCTCATGATTGGACCGAGGATTTCAAGAAAGCTTTGGACAGTGTTAAGGAATATTTGTCTGAACCTCCGATTCTGTCTCCACCTGTTAAAGGGAGACCATTGATCATGTATCTAATTATTCTTGAAGACTCAATGGGTTGTGTCCTTGGTCAACAAGATGAATCAGGAAAGAAAGAGTATGCTATCTACTACTTGAGTAAGAAGTTCACTGATTATGAGTCTCGATACTCAATGCTTGAGAAAACGTGTTATGCTTTGGCTTGGGCTGCTAAGCGTCTACGCCAGTACATGTTAAATTATACAACCTGGTTGATATCCAAAATGGATCCAATCAAGTACATCTTTGAGAAGCTTGCTTTAACCGGAAGGATTGCCTGTTGGCAGATGTTGTTGTCTGAGTATGATATTGAGTATCGAGCTCAGAAGGCTATTAAGAGTAGTATTTTGGCAGATCACCTGGCACATCAGCCGATCGAAGATTATCAGTCTGTTCAGTATGACTTCCAAGATGAGGAGATTCTGTATTTAAAAATGAAAGATTGCGATGAACCTACACTCGACGAAGGGCCAGAACCTGGTTCCAGATGGAGTATGGTGTTTGATGGCGCTGGAAATCAATATGGAAATGGTATTGGGGCAGTGATTATTACTGCTCAGGGCACACATCTTCCTTTTACCGCAAGGCTAACTTTCAAATGCACGAATAATATGGCTGAATATGAGGCCTATATTATGGGATTGGAAGAGTGCATTGATCTTAGGATCAAGCATCTTGATGTTTATGGTGATTCGGCCCTCGTTGTTAATCAGATTAAGGGCGAATGGGAAACGAACCAACCTGGTCTCATCCCATATAGGGATTATGCGAGGAGTATTTCAACGTTCTTTACTGAGGTTGACTTCCATCATATTCCTCGAGATGAGAATCGGATGGCAGATACTCTCGCTACACTGGCTTTGATGATTGTGGTAAGACTTTGGAATGAAGTTCCCAATATCACTGTGATGCGCTTGGATAGACCAGCCCACGTATTTTCAATTGAAGAAGTGAAAGATGATAAGCCACGGTATTATGATATCAAGTGTTTCCTTCAGAGCCAGATTTACCCGCCTGGGGCATCTGTGAAAGATAGGAAGACTTTGAGGAGATTGTCGGGCAGTTTCTACCTCAATGGTGAAGTGCTTTATAAGAGAAATTTTGACATGGTGCTGCTCAGATGCGTGGATAGACACGAAGCAGACCTGTTGATGACTAAGGTCCATGAGGGTTCATTTGGTACACATTGCAATGGGCATGCCATGGCTAGAAAGAAGTTGAGAGCAGGCTACTATTGGCTGACAATGGAGTCTGACTGCTGCAAATATGTGAAGAAATGCCATAAGTGTCAGATATACGCGGATAAGATTCATATTCCTCCGACACTTCTGGATGTGATTTCATCACCATGGCCCTTCTCCATGTGGGGAATCGACATGATTGGCATGATAGAGCCAAAAGCGTCCAATAGACACAGATTCATTCTCGTAGCAATTGATTACTTCACCAAGTGGGTTGAAGCGGCATCGTATGCAAACGTGACCAGGCAGGTGGTTGTGAAGTTTATCAAGAATCAACTCATATGCCGCTATGGGGTGCCAGATAAGATCATTACTGAAAATGGATCTAACTTGAACAACAAAATGATGAAAGAGCTGTGTAGTGAGTTTAAGATAGCACATCATAATTCTTCCCCTTATAGACCCAAGATGAATGGGATTGTTGAAGCTGCTAATAAGAATATCAAGAAAATTATACAGAAGATGGTTGTTACTGTAGCGGTGTATTCATCACTTTATGATTTATTGATTAAATCAAAAGCAAAGCATACAAAGAATCGAGTCGCCACCGCACTTTTATTTATCCAAAGGAATGGCTAAAAAGCGAACAAAAGCCTAAGTTTTATGCATAGAAAACTAATGAAAAGATCAGAGATCTGGGTAAGGGGTTAATTACGCAATGGGGAGGTGTTAGGCACCCAAAACGTCCTAGGTACTCCTAGGGAGCCCTTTTCACAACTTGTTGTACGAAATGTTATTTTTTTATGAAATATTTATTGTGCAAACATGGATTGAAGGGATGAGAAAAGAATATACAAGTTATTATTTTTGTGTTTGAACGGATGAACCCTTTGCCTACTGTCGCATTACGCGAAAAACCGGCGGGAAAACGAAACAACAGAGCCGCCACCGTGCGTTATTTATCCCAAAGGAGGGAAAGGAAACGCTCGAAGTAAACCCGGAAAAGACATGGTCTCGCGACCAGAGATTGATGGGATCGGGAGTCGGTTATGAGAAGGGAAGGTATTAGCACCCCTACGCATCCGTCGTACTCGACGGGATCCACGCACAAAAGAATAGAAGAAAGGTTGCTAAAACTGCTCAAACACTGCACAAGGCTGGAAGGAAACACAGAAAGACGAAAGAAGATAACTCAGCAGGATATCGCGTCCTGGGCCTACGTAGTCTGTCAGACACAAACATCAGATAACTCGCTAGGATGTCGCATCCTATGCATACGTATCTTCTCTGACTGAAGAAGAATCAGAGCACTCGTAGCTCGGCTAACACACGTCAAACAAAACACACATAGGAAACCGACTGCCAATCGCTGGACTTACGTCAGACTCCACACAAACAGGCAAACATGGAAACCGAATGCCAATCGCTGGACTTACATCAGACTCCGAACCAACAAACACAGGTAGGAAACCAAATGCCAATTGTTGGACTTACATCAGACTCCAACAAGCAAACAAGACACAGGAAACCAACTGCCAATCGCTGGAATTACGTCAGACTCCTACCAGAAAGGGAGAAACAACTCACACAAACAAAACAAAAGGTTGCCCGGAGAGATCAGTTCATCTCCTGCCTACGTACCTCATCTGGTATGAGGATCAGGGCGACGTAGTTCCCCTACACAAGGAAAAAGGACTAGCCTAACCAGATGCAAAGGGAGACACAAACTACTAGGGAGACTACGACTCGAGCCTAGAAGTTGTCATGCATACGATCCCTAAGTTAAGGTTTCTATCTAACTTGCACAGGGAGCAAGCTATCCTAAACAACACAGGCAAATACATACAAGCACACAAAGCAAGCACACACACTATATGCACACAATTGGGCTCATACAAGGTTAGGCTGTGAGACACAAGCCAACTGGAATCGGGTGTATTTAGCTCTTAACCCTAACATTGAGAGTTAGGGTGAAGCAGATGAAATGGGGAGTGAGGGTAAGACTTCACAGCTCTTATCCCTGGCCTGGGAGAGCTTCAGACAAATGAAAGTGTGGGAGTTCAGAAAGTAGGAACTCTTCTCCACATATGACTGACACAACAAAGATCTTGGGTTAATATCCACAATGCATCAACACATGGTGTGAGCAAAGTGGATGACACACTGAATAGCAGGAGATGGATTACACATCTCTTTTATCTGCCAATTGCCTCATAAGAGGACTTTTCCTGCTTGGCACAAAAGTAAACAAACACAAGCATTGCCTCTTAAGGAGGGCTTCAGACAGGTGCCTGCCCACATAACAGGACAGGTCTTCCAGACTACATGAAGTCAGAGAGCTATACCTCAGTGGTTAAGCAACCAAGCAAAGCAAAAGCAAGTTCAAAAGAACTCAAAGCAACTTAGGTACCTAAAAAAATCTAAACCAATCAGTTTACAAGTCAAACAAACAGACAGACAACAATCATCAGGCAATAGTACACAGTCAGACAGATAAGGCAATAGGCAACAATGTGCAAGGCACAAGCTCAATGGAACTTGTTCTTAAAACCTACAAAACAACTCAATATTAGCCAACATCAATCAACTAATCAATCCAAATGAGTGAACCACTTCAACCATGGTAATGTGCTTCTTAACCTGAAATCCACAATCCAAATAGTGAGTCCAAACCACTAGGTCAAAGCCTAGGGTCAAAAGAGGGTCAAACATTCAAAACAGAACATGAAATTTAATATGAATCAACTTCAATCGCTCAAGAACATATTCCAAAAGGTCCCATATCAATATCATTAACCAAAAGCATTTCATGAACCAAATATGGCAAGGTATGCAAATTGTGACCACATTGTGACATCAGAAGCAATAAATGCACATTAAATCAAAAATGATTCAAATAATCTTGGCAAATTTCATGAGTAAACAGGACATACAACATGATCAGCACACAAAAAATTAGAGGCATTGGACATTATTAAGCATGGCAATCACATAGCATAAGTCAAGACAAGCACATGTGAGACACAAATTGTCACACCAAGTTAGCATAGGCATAAAACAGAAATGGTAATTGGGAAAATCCTTAAACCAAAGCCAAAACAACACTCAACATGTCTAGAAACAGTATGCAAAAATTCAGAAGCATTGGATAAGAAACAAGCATTTTGTGATCAAATGAAATTCAAGGCAATTTTAAAGCTCAAATGTGACCAACCAGAATGGAAAATCTCAATTAAATCAGAAATGATCCCAAAAATTCCAGCCAAAATCATGAGCAATCAGAACATCTATAACATGCATCACACAAAAAATCAGGGCAATTAGAGATCATTTGGCATGGCAAGCACATCATTCAAGTTGAACATCACAAGGTGTGACACAAATTGTCACACCAACTTAGCATGATCATAAAACAGCAATGGTAATTGATAAAAATACCAAATCAACACCAAAATGTCAAGCAATGTGTCTAGTTATAGCATGCAAAATTTCACATTCATTGGATAAGAATCAAGCATTTCACAAATGATATAACAAGGCAATGTCAAACATACATACATGTTCAAACTCCTTAGACGAAATATTTTCCAGGCCAGGCACAATTTTGAAATAAATGATCATAAAAAACTAGATAGAATGAGGATCACAATGCAAAAAATTGGAGATCATTTGGTTGAGTTTTCAAAGTATGGTGAATTTTGGAAGTTCATGGAAAATTGAAAAATGATTTTGGAGCCAAGGCATGAAAATATGAAAAAAAAAGGAGAAAAACACAAGGCAATGTGAGAAAAGCTCTCAGCCAGGTTCGAACCATGGCCATATTTGAATTCAGAAACGCGCCAAAGCCAAACGACGTAGTTTGGACACCTAAACCCTAGCGCGCGCTTCTGCATGGATTTAAAAATCCGCAGGAAATCCACATGAACTCGTGGATGAATCCGCAGGAAGCCTCATGCGTTCCGCAGGTAATTTCATAAGAAAACTGGAAACGTGATGAACATGATGAAGATCATGAAGATCTTCATCCAAAATTTTCCTGAAAAATCCAAATCGTCCAGAAATGAAAAACGTGCACATCAATCAACTCATCATTCATCATACAACAAGATTCCATGAATCATTCATGCAAAAACATCATCAAACGCATGGATCGAAGGAATTAAAGTTTATCATCAAAACTTCAAATGCATGGATCTAACTCAATTCAACACCAAATCACTCCATTCAAAGCTCAGGTTTATCACCATTAAAAGATCTACATGATAGGCATAACGAATTGCAAGATTAAAGAGGTCGAAAAACCTACCTCTTGATGAGCAGCAACTAAAATCAAGTGTTTCCAAGGTCCTTGATGTTCCAATTCTTCTCCAATGTGCTTCTTGAAGTATGTGATGATGAAATGAAGGCTTCAATGCACACGAATCTTGCTCAATCTTCACTTGCCATGGAAGCTTCACACCTTGAACATGAACAAAACAGGCACGATTACCTCTGTTTCCACGTGCAAATGTGCTTAATTATAGCTCAGGATGATGAAATGATCAATGGAAAGTGCTTGTGTTTGAAGAATTTTGGAGAAAAAAGTGAGAGAAAATTTTGAGAATTTGTGAAATCTAGATCTAGAATTGGTAATTGTCATGAAAACAGTTATGATTGAGGCTTTATACTCAATGCTAATCATGTTTAGGCAAGGATTAGGGAAAATGCACATGTGATTAAGGAGTTTGTGGTGTAAATGCAAAAAATGATTTTTCTACTCCATGCACCTCCATGCACGTGAACAGTGCATGTTCAATGTCAAAAATGCCTTAAAATGGTTTCATGCACATGTTGGAATGGATTTGTTATGCATATGTTCCATAAAAATGAGTTTATGAAATTTCTTCCCAAAATCTTCATGAATGAACTAATGCCATGCAAATGAGATTTCATGCCAAATGATGTCATGCTTGGAAAATACATGTTATAAGGATCAATATGCAAAAAGAACCACTCAAATTGGCCTTTTGGTTTGAAAGTTATACTCATTTGAAGTTTAAACCACACTTTACCATGATTGAACCATATCTCCTCAACCACACATGAGAAATTCATGATCTTGGACTTTTTGGAAATGGGAGAGAAAGATCTTCAACTTTCATGTTGGACAAAATTTCATTTGAAGATTTCTTGATGATGTAATCTTGAGTTGAAGTTGGTCCAAAACCTTTCCATTTTTGGAAAGTTCAAATTACAGGTCACTTGCTATTTTTGGAAAGTCTTGATCTGACTTCAAATCCTTCAATGTTGATGTTTGAGATGTCAAATGAGACTTATTTACACATGAATGAGGCATCTCTAACCATTTCCCACCTCCAAATCCATAGTTGAACTGACAGTTGACTTCTGTTGACTTTTCAGGGTCTCAGATGATTTGCACATGGACTGATGAGTTCTGAGCCTCCAATACTTGGCCAAACCACTTAAAAATGATCCTTGAATCATGTGAACTCATTGCACCAACCCTAGGGCTTTGATCTCATGGACAATGCTCTTGTTGCCCTGCATAGTTGAATCTTCTAACCAGTCTTGACTGATGACATGTAGTGGACTATGCAATGACAATGCAATGTTAATGACCTAAAATGAAATGTATGTACAAATGGGAGGTGCAAATTTGAGGTGCTACACCTACGTACCTTTCCATGGAAGGTAAGGATCAAAACGCCGTAGTTCGGCTAAAAGATTTCCAAAAATAAGTGAATTGATTTTAAAACAAAAGCCCTAAGGTCTTTCGTTATCCACGGGAGAAAACTCAACCTATACAAACAACAAGTCCACCATGTGAGAAAAGCTTCAACTTGCTAGTGAGGGGTTAACCCTATAATAAGCAAGGAAGTCTTACAATTCAATCACTAAGGACAAAAGCTGAGATTAACATCAACCAACTGGGATAAATCAAACCTATGGCTAATGTATGAAAACTTATCAAGAAAGTGGACTTGAGCCACAAAACAATTGAATGAGTGGAATTAATCAATTAGAGTTTATTCACAAAAGATGGCCAAAGTGTGATTAGAATTCAATTCAAAAGAAGTATTATGAAAATGAAGTTTGAAAAATCAGAGGCTTAAGGCCTAGGTTTCTAATTTGAAAACAAATGAAAATGTTTGCACAATAGTTTTCAGGTTTTGGGTTAACATGCAAATGGAGGTTTAAAGAACAAAAAGGGTGGAGGTTAAGGGATGTAAAACTTCTTAGGTGTTCACCTCTTGAGATCATATGTAGATGATCCAAGTGATTCCTTTGGAATAGGCAACAATGCAAATAACAGATGGACAGAGTAAATGGATACCGGATGCCAATCAATGGACTTATTCCAATCTCACAAAACAAAATGGATATCGGACGCCAATCAATGGACTTATACCAATCTCCTAAAACAAAATGGATACCGGATGCCAACCAATGGACTTATTCCAATCTCACAAAACAAAATGGATACCAGATGCCAATCAATGGACTTACACCAATCTCACAAAACCAAGAAACAAGGATACCAGATGCCAATCAATGGACTTATACTAGTCTCACAAAACAAACAAAACAAAGATACCAGATGCCAATCAATGGACTTATATTGGTCTCACAAAACAAACAAAACAAAGATACCAGATGGCAATCAATGGACTTATACTGGTCTCCCACCATATCCTAGGAAACAACTGCCAATCAATGGACTTATGCTTGCCTCCTCCATGGACAAAACAAAATGTTACAAAGTAATGAACAATGATTATGAAATGATATACAAGTAATGATGATACATGCACCAAGGCACACATAAGCAAATATGCACAGATGGATCAAGTAAGCAAACAAACAAGTCAATTAGCACACACTATATACAATCAATTAGGCTCAAGCAAGGTTAGGCTTTACAGCCAACTGGAATGGGGTATTTTGTGCTCTTAACCCTAACAATGAGAGTTAGGGTGAAGCAGATGAAAAGGAGATGAGGGTGTGCCTCATAGCTCTTATCCCTGGTCATGGAGAGCTTTGATCAATGGAAAGTGTGGGAGTTCAGAAAGTTGGAACTCTTCTCCACAAATGGTTGACTCTATAAGATCTTGGGTTATTATTCACCATGCATCAACACATGGTGTGAGCAAGGTGAATGACACACTGAGTAGCAGGAGATGGATTACACATCTCTTTTATCTGCCAATTGCCTCATAAGAGGACTTTTCCTGCTTGGCACAAAGTTAAACAAGCACAAACATTGCCTCTTGAGGAGGGCTTTAGACAGGTGCCTACCAATAATAGTAGGTCTTCCAGACTACATGAAGATTAGGGATTATACCTAAGTGGTTAAGCAACCAAGCAAAACAAAGTTCAAATGAACTTAAAGCAACTTAGGTACCTGTGGAAACAGCTAAACAAATCAGTACAATACTCAGACAAACAGACAACAGTCAATAAGCAACAGACAATCCCAATGTACAAAATGTGTAAGCCATAAGGCAAACTCAAAGGAGTTAGCATCAACCTACAAAACACACAAGTGTTAGTAATCAAAAGCAAACATCAATATTCACATGATGAAGCAACATCAACTATGGAACTTGGATGCTTAACCTGAAATCAAAACTCACATGTAAGCAACAAACCACTAGGTCAAAGCCTAGGGTCAAAGATGGAGAAAAAATTCAAATCAGGAGCTGAAATTTAACACAAAGTAACTTCAAACACATATTGACATGTCCTAAAAATGCTCACATCAAAATCAATCACCAAATGCATTTCATGATCATGTGAAGTCAAAGGAAATTTCAAAGCTCATATGTGATCATCATGAATGAAAAATTCAAATCAAAACAGAGATGATTCAAATAAATCTGGAAAAATTCATGCACACTCAAGACATCTAACATGATCAACATACAAAAAATTAGAAGAATCAGAGATCATTTGGCATAGAAATCAAGTTGCACAAGTTGAACATCAAAAGGTGTGACACAAATTGTCACACCAAGTTAGCACATGCATAAATCAGAAATGGTAATTGAGAAAAATGTCAAACCAAAACCAAAATGTCCAGCAATGTGTCTAGATTCATCATGCAAAATTTCACATTCATTGGATTAAAGACAAGCATTTCACAAAGAGATAAGCAAGGCAAGGTCACAATAAGACATATGATCAATCAACCTAGCACCAAATAAACTCCAGCCGTGCACAATTTGCAAAATTATGATGATAAAAAACTAGACAGAATAAGGAGCATTTTGCAAAAAATTGGGATCAATTTGGATGAGTTTTCAATTTTATATGATTTTTCTAAGTTGAGGAAAAAATTGAAATCAAAAATGAGCAAGGCATTGGAAAATAGGAGGGAAAAGGTGAAATGATAAAGCATTTTGAAAAATTTGTGCGCGCCAGGATCGAACCTGGTAGACTTTCAAATGTGGCGCGCTCACCAAAACGACACAGTTTTGGTCTTAAAACCCTAAGCGCTGGGAAACTCAGAATTTCGTAGCAAATACATGAAGATTTCATAGCAAATTCCTAGCGAAGTCATAGCAAATCTGGAAACTCATGATATTCATAGGTTGAAGATGAAGATGAAGATGATCTTCATCTGAATTTCCAGAAAATCTCAAAAACGTCCAGAAATCAACAAAACTAACACCAAACGATTCATCATTCCATGCTCATGCAAGATCAACAATCAAAACATGCAAAAACATCAAAACAAGCTCGGATCGAAGAAAATAAAATTTGACACCAAAACTTGAATCAAGCATAACTTCGTGTACAATGCACCAATTCACTCAAATTTCATATCAGCATGCTCACCAATCAACGATCTATACCAATATAACAAAGAATTTGAGAATTAGAGAGGTCGAATCCTGACCTCTTTGAAGAACAACAACTAGAATCGTGCCCTATGAAGCTCAGCAATGCCTCAAATCTTCTCCACAATGCTTATTGATGTAATTGATGATGAATTGGATGCTCCAGTATGCACGAATCCAGCTCAATTTGCAAACTCCATGGATGCTTCAAGCTTCGAGTATGGTTCAATATGGCACCAATTACTTCGAATTCCACGTTCAATCTTGCTTAACAATGCTTCCTGATCATGAATCCATCACTAGAAATGGCTCTTGTGTGAAGAATTTGGAAAATATTTTGAGAGAAAATTTTGGATGATTTTTGAATCTAGATCTGAAAATGAATGTTAATGATGAAAGCAGTTATGTTTAACCTTATATATGCCATGCTAATCATGCTGAAAACCTGTTTAAGCCAAATGCAATTAAGATTAGCAACTTATAAGGTGTATGTACAAAATGGTATTTCACCCCCATGCATGAGGTAGCCACATGAACAATGCTCAACTCTGATCCAAAACCACTCAAACAAGGCCCATGCACACTTTAGGATTGGTTTTTCATGCATATAATCATCAAACATGATTTTATGAAATTTCTTTCAAAAATCTTCATGAATGAGAACATGATCATGAAAGGGAAATTCAAGCCATGTAATGGATGTTTGGAAACTACAAGTCATGATGAACAAAATGCAAAAAGAACCACCCATTTTGGAGCTTTGAATCAAAAGATATGCCTATTTGAATTTTCAAGCACACTTTGCCATGATTGGATCATATCTCCTCAACCACATATTAGAAATTCATGATCTTGGACTTTTTGGAAATGGGAGAGAAATATCTTCAACTTTCATGTTGGATAAAATTTCATTTGAAGCTTTCTTGATGATGTAAGATTGAGTTGAAGTTGGTCTAAAACCTTTCCATTTTTGGAAATTTCAAATTATAGGTCACTTGCTATTTTGGGAAAGTCTTGACTAGACCTCAAATTCTTCAATGTGAGTGTTTGAAATGTCAAATTAGATTTGTTTGAACATGAATGAAGTATTTCTAATCCCTTCCCACCTCCAAATCCACAGTTGACTTTGCAGTTGACTTTCTAGGTCTTCAGATGACTTGAAAATGTTCTGATGAGATTCAAGCCTCTACCACTTGGGATTTTGCTTCAAAATGACATCATAGCTCATATGAACTCTTGATAATGATCATGGGGCCCAAATCTCAAGAATGACCACCATCTATTGCTCAATGAATACCTTTAATGCCTTGACCTGTTATTGCTTCATCTGCAAGACAAAGGTTAGATGACATATTTTTGTACTTTTGGTTAGTGATTAGAAGAAAAGCAATGATATACAAATGCAAACATGCTTGGTGATCAAGAATCAGTCTCAAAAAGATAACCCACCCACAGGGAAGGCAGCAAGGTATCTAATGATCCTTGAGGCAATGCAATGTTATGATATGATGCCATGAGGGATCTTAGGGACAAATTTGGGGTCTTACAGATGCCCCTATTTAAGGTCATTCTAGCCGGAGAAGTGAAGGTTAAAATCTTTATCTTGACGCGGTAGAATGGGCTTAAATAACAATAATGAGACAAATTTTGGTCCCTAAGAGACCTCATGATGCAAATGTATGCATACAAAAGAAACAACCTTTGTGGGGAATACTGGTCCACAAAGAAAAGATGATCCATCGGAGTAATACACTCACCAGGAACAGAGACTCTAACAGGACTCTCATGGGGATAAGAAAAGGAAAAGAATGCGTGAGCAGGACACGACTCTGAATTAGGGGAAACTGACACAGCGTGAGCAGGACACGACTGGACTAGAGACTTACTGGGGAGTAAAGGACTCAAACAGGGGAAAAGAAAAAGAATTTTTCAAAGGGAATAAACCCATTGGAAAGACTCAAGCTGACTCAAACTATCCATAAAGGATACTTCGGATGAAAACCGGACTCGGACTAGGGAAAAAGATTCACACAGAATCTCCTTGCCGGGGAAAACTGCATATATTGGGGAAAACGCCAATACAGCAAAAGGGCAAAATCACAACAGAAACTCCACTGGGGAATGTCTAACAAAAGAGACTCTCTTGGAGAAAATCTGCAAGATGAGGTGTTACCGGCTACTGGGTAACAAACTCAAAGAGACATGTGATCTAAACACCGGTTACTGGGTGAAAGAACAACAATCTCAGGACGAATCAATATCTAAGACCGGTATAAGGGTGAGAGATATCAATCAACCAAACATTTGAGAAAGACCTGAAAAAGGTACATCAACTCAGGAAAGTCTGACTCCACAGGGGACCAAGGTCATAATAGGGAGCAGAAAGGGAGGAACATCAGGGATACCGGTTACTGGGCATATAATAGGTGACCGACCAAAGCGTGAATTAGTATATATTCCAAAACACTCATCATCCGAAAGGAGGGCTTGAAAAAGCAAATCGACTTACAGGATGGACATTCGACTCCGCGACGGGAAAACAAATCTTACTCAGCTGGGAAAAAAACCCAAAGAGCGCATGAGATATAATATCCATTACCGTCAGAACGTGGATAGTATACTCGCATGAGATATATTATCTATTACCGTCAGAACGTAGATAGCATACTCGCATGGAAGGAACACCAGGGATACCGGTTACTAGGGATATAATAGGTGACCGACCGAAAAGAGAGACAATCGATACCAACACCAACAGGGTAAACGAAAGATAACTCACAGGGGATAAATTGCAAGCATCCGGCAATCATCCAGGAGACATATCACCCGCTACTGGGAGATACGCTCAAAAAGGAGACCAAAGAATATTCGATTCCATCAAGGAATACGAATCTTACTCGACTGGGGAAACACAACAGGCTTCGACTGAAGAGTGCATGAGATATATTATCCACTACCGTCAAAACGTGGGTAACATACTCGCATGGAAGATTATCCACAACCGGCTACTGGGTTAATAAAGGATAAATCAACCGAAAAGAAAGGCATCGGGATACCAAAACTAGGTATATAATGATGATCGATCAAAGGGAGCAACAATCATTACCAATCAAAAGGGTAAATGAAAGAGGACTCACCGGGGATGCATTGATAAACGTCAATGATCCGGGGAACAAATCACTGGCATACGGTGAAAGGACCCGCTGAGGATAAAATTGCTAGCAATCGGCAATTATCCACAAGGAAAGATCTGCTGGGGATACAACTGCTAGCATACGGCAATTACCCAGAAGAAAGAGGGAATATCAACATCGAATACTGGATGAAGATAACCACAAAGAGTAACCATCATCCGTTAGGATGAACAATCAAGGTTAGCTCTGCAAAGGGGAAAAATTAGGATTTACAACTACCGAATACGGGGTAGAAGACCAGAAACTCTGGCTGAGGATAGGGTGAAATAATTGCCGAATACTGAGCAATTATCCAACTATTCCACAAGAAAGCACAGACTCCGCTAGGGAGACAACACAACATAGGATTTACAACTACCGAAAACTGGGTAGAAGACCACAAAATCCACCATCAACCAGAATGAACCACAAAGGTTACCTCTGCTAGGGGATAAAAGTAGGATTTATAACTACCGAAATACTGGGTAGAAAACCAACAACTCTCCTGAGGGATAAAAGGTATATAACCACAAATTCCGCTAAGAGGGAAAAGGGAACATAGGACTTACAACTACCGGCTACTGGGTAGAGGCCCATCGACTCTTGTTGAGGAACAAAGATGTTCATAACCACAGATTCCACAAAAGGGAAAAAAGGTATACAGGATTTACAACTACCGGCTACAGGGTAGGAAACCAAAAAGATAGGACTTATAACTACCGGTTACTGGGTAGAAGGCCTAAAAGATTCCGCCGGGGATAAGATGAACTATTGTCGGTTACTGGGTAATTTATTCATTTATTCCACAGGGAAGCACAAGAGACAGTTGAAAAATGCCAATTCAGGACCAAATCAAAAAGGCAAAATGAATCAAAACTCATCCTAATGAGGATATAACTCAATAGGAAAATCCATCCCAATATATGTGTTGGGAGGAAACGGAAAAAACCGTCATCCACGAGGGTATATCTCAGTGGGGAATTGCAAAAGGAAAGACAGACACTTTCTGCTTATGGGGCTGACTCTATATTGAGAGATTAGACACACGACATCTGCTTGGGAAGATCTACTGGAGAGATCTATATCACCATTAGCAGGGGACAACAAACAAAAGATATATGGCAAAAAAATGCAATCATGAATATCTGAATGTTGAAAGTATGCATGAATATGCGTAATTTATGTTTGATGAATGCTGACAAAACAGAAATATCTAACACAAACAGGCCTAGGAATCAAACGCCCGGTACTACACTTCCAGAGGAAAAATCCAAAGAAATCCAACTGGAAAGCCAATCTGCTGGAGATCTGAATGCTAAAAAGCAAAGATCTGCTGGAAAGCAAAAGATCAGAGATATCAAAGAAATCACAAAATCTCTGAGTGATGGATCATCAATCAACCCAACTAGGGAACAAAATTTCAATAGGCAACAACTGCCACAAAAGCAACTCTGTTGAGAAATGGAAAAATCCAGAGATTTCTGCAGGGGGATCCTCAGTATCAACTGGGAAACAAGAGTTCACTGCACAAGCGAGAACTGCTGAAGAGAACAGAACACACAAGTAGAATCCAGTCGCACATGCAACTCTACTGGGGATACTGTCAACCACTCCATTGGGGATAAACCCACTGAGGGGAAATAGATCACACAAGTAGATTCTGCTACAAGCCACTCTACTGGGGATCAAAGCATCGGGAAATCACCCAAATCTATGAAATGATAGATTGCCAACCAACCCAACTAGGGAACAGAAGTTTACAACAGGCAGAAACTGCCACAAAAGCAACTCTGTTGAGAATACCAACTCTGTTGGGGATACTGCAGGGAAACAATACAGATACAATCCACCATACCACTAATCTACTGGGGAATTATCTGAGGAAGAGAAGGAGAACTGGGGATCAACCACCAAATGCTGAACCTCCCAAGAAAAAACCACCAACTGCTGAGAAGGAAATAATCACTGCTCTGCTGAAGGGATGAGAGGTGAAAACCTCAACAAGCACTCTGATGGGGAAAGATAGCATAAATGAAGTATATCACGCCAACAACTACGCTGGCGACTTTACTGAGGAAACAGACGAAGTACCGGGATGTCAATCCACCAACTACCGAATCTTCCAAAAGGAAAGCACCCATGTCGGGGAGAGAATATTGTTGGAGAGGACTGTGAAGTCCTCGACAAACACTCTGCTTAGGGAACAATCCTAACAACAATCCGGATAAAGAGGATACAACCATGCCAGGAATATGAACAAATGTCTTACCCTGTTGGAAATCATGCCACCCTTGGGAGAGCACTAAGAAATTCTTGAGTATCCTTTCATCATTGTGAATGTTCACTTTGTTTAAAACAACAATTTGAAAAATTTTATTTGTTTAAAACAATGACATTTTATCAATTAAAACATGCAAAACATTTGTTGAATTGGAACAAATAAGAGTGCAAATAATTGGATAAAAGCTCAAATTTATTTGATGGAATGGTAGACTGCAAATGGCAAGACTCCATAGATCTGTACAAATTTGAAATCAGTGATATATATTGGAAGAGGGCTACATTGAACATAATGATCCTTTCTCTACCAATTTGAATTCCGATGTATTCGAAGCTTCAGTTGACGACGAATCGAGAATCTCTGACGAAAGGACAGCTGTGGAACAGAAAGTCTTGTCAGGATGCAGTTACTTGCCATATCCCTAATTTTTGCCTAGATTGCCCCAGCGTGAGGTACTCAATCTAGCGGGATGCAGAATTCATTTTTTATCATGTCTCTAACTTTTGCCTGGATCGCCCTTTCGGGTTTTCCACCGAGACGCTCATTTTTGCCTAAGTCGCCCTTTCGGGTTTTCAACTTAGCGAGCTATTCTGTTTTTCTTTTCTCTCTCCTTTTTTTAGGCAAAGTATTTCTTGACTGCATCTGAATTCACAGGATGAGTGAAATCCTCCCCATCCATAGTTGTGAGCATCAAAGCTCCGCCTGAAAAGGCTCTCTTAACAACATATGGACCTTCATAGTTTGGAGTCCACTTGCCCCTGGAATCGGGCGCGAAAGACAAGACTTTCTTGAGCACAAGGTCGCCTTCTCGGAACACACGAGGCTTGACCTTCTTATCGAATGCTTTCTTCATTCTCTGCTGATATAATTGACCATGACACATGGCAGTCAATCGCTTCTCTTCAATCAAATTCAACTGGTCGTAACGACTCTGAATCCATTCAGCATCAGTCAACTTGGCTTCCATCAAGACTCTCATTGATGGGATCTCCACCTCTACTGGGAGAACAGCCTCCATGCCGTAAACAAGAGAAAAAGGGGTTGCCCCTGTTGAAGTGCGGACAGATGTATGATAACCATGCAAAGCAAATGGCAGCATCTCATGCCAATCTTTGTACGTAACAACCATCTTCTGGATAATCTTCTTGATATTCTTGTTAGCAACTTCAACAGCCACATTCATCTTTAGTCTGTAAGGAGAGGAGTTATGATGTGCAATCTTGAATTCAACGCACAATTCTTCCATCATCTTATTATTCAGATTAGATCCATTATCAGTAATGATCTTATCTGGCACACCATAACGGCAAATAAGCTGATTCTTGATAAACTTCACGACCACCTGCCTGGTCACATTCGCATATGAAGTGGCTTCAACCCATTTGGTGAAGTAATCAATTGCTACGAGAATAAACCTGTGTCCGTTGGACGCTTTCGGTTCAATCATGCCAATCATGTCGATTCCCCACATAGAGAAAGGCCATGGTGATGAAATCACATTCAGAAGTGTCGGAGGAATATGAATCTTGTCCGCATAAATCTGACACTTGTGGCATTTCTTCACATATTTGCAGCATTCAGACTCCATTGTCATCCAATAATAGCTTGCTCTCAACATCTTTCTAGCCATGGCATGTCCATTGGAATGAGTACCAAATGAACCCTCATGGACCTCAGTCGTCAACAGGTTTGCTTCGTGTCTATCCACGCATCTGAGCAAAACCATGTCCAAATTTCTCTTGTACAACACTTCACCACTGAGGTAGAAACTGCCTGACAACCTTCTCAAAGTTTTCCTATCTTTCACAGATGCCCCAGGCGGGTAGACCTGGTTCTGAAGGAAATTCTTGATATCAAAATACCAAGGCTTGTCATCATTGACTTCTTCAACTGCAAATACGTGAGCTGGTCTGTCCAAGCGCATCACGGTGATATTGGGAACTTCATTCCAATACTTCACCATAATCATTGAAGCAAGCGTAGCAAGAGCATCTGCCATCCGATTATCCTCTCGAGGAATATGATGAAAGTCAACTTCAGTAAAGAACGTTGAAATCCTCCTCGCATAATCTCTGTATGAAATGAGACCTGGCTGATTCGTCTCTCATTCTCCCTTGATCTGATTGACAACTAGGGCCGAATCACCATACACATCAAGATGCTTGATCCTTAGATCAATGCATTCTTCTAATCCCATAATGCAGGCCTCATACTCAGCCATGTTATTCGTGCATTTGAAAGTTAGCCTTGATGTAAACGGAATATGCGTGCCATGAGGAGTAATGATTACTGCCCCAATTCCATTTACATACTGATTCACAGCGCCATCAAACACCATCGTCCATCTGGAACCAGGTTCCGGACCTTCATCAAGTGTAGGCTCATCGCAATCTTTCATTTTCAAATACAGAATCTCCTCGTCTGGGAAGTCGTACTGAATAGACTGATGATCTTCAATCGGCTGATGCGCTAAATGGTCAGCCAAGATACTACCTTTGATAGCTTTCTGAGCTCGATACTCGATATCATACTCAGAAAACAACATCTGCCAACAGGCAATCCTCCCAGTTAAAGCAGGCTTCTCGAAAATATACTGGATTGGATCCATTCGGGATATCAACCAAGTCGTATGATTTATCATGTACTGGCGTAAACGCTTGACAGCCTAAGCCAAAGCACAACACGTCTTCTCAAGCATAGAGTATCGAGACTCACAATCAGTGAACTTCTTACTGAGGTAGTAGATAGCAGATTCTTTCTTCCGTGATTCGTCTTGCTGACCCAGGACACAACCCATGGAGTCTTCAAGAACAGTCAAATGCATGATCAGAGGTCTTCCTTCTACAGGTGGAGACAAGATCGGAGGTTCAGACAGATATTCTTTAATACTGTCGAAAGCTTTCTGGCAATCCTTGGTCCAATCATGAGACTGATCTTTCCGGAGGAGCTTGAATATCGGCGCACATGTGGCAGTCATGTGGGATATAAATATGGAAATATAGTTCAAGCGGCCAAGAAAACCTCGAACATGCTTCTCAGTTTTGGGCGCAGGCATCTCTTGTATTGCTTTGACCTTTGCAGGATCAACCTCAATACCTCTCTCGCTGACAATAAAACCCAACAACTTGCCGGAACGGACTCCAAATGTACATTTGTTCGGATTGAGACGAAGCTTGTACTTCCTCAAACGCTGAAAAAGCTTCAACAAATGCTCAACATGTTCAACTTCCATTCGGGACTTAGCAATCATATCATCAACATAGACCTCTATCTCCTTGTGCATCATATCATGAAACAAGGTAGTCATAGCTCGTTGATACGTGGCTCCGGCGTTCTTCAAACCAAAGGGCATCACTCGATAACAGAATGTTCCCCAAGGTGTGATGAATGTTGTCTTCTCCATATCCTCGAGTGCCATCTTGATTTGATTATATTTGGAAAATCCGTCCATAAACGAAAAGACTTTGAATTTAGCTGTATTGTCTACCAACATATCGATGTGTGGTAGAGGGAAATCATCTTTCGGACTAGCTTTGTTCAAATCTCTGTAATCAACACACATACGGACTTTTCCGTCCTTCTTAGGCACAGGCACAATATTGGCCACCCATTAAGGATATGTAGAAGTCACCAGAAACCCTGCATCAATTTACTTCTGAACTTCCTCTTTGATCTTCACTGCCATATCGGGATGAGTTCTTCTGAGCTTTTGTTTCACAGGCACGCACTCAGGCTTCAAAGGCAGGAAATGTTGCACAATATCTGTATCTAGACTTGGTATGTCTTCATACGACCAAGCAAAGATATCGGAATACTCTCGTAGAAAACTGATCAACCCCTTCTTGACAGACTCTTCAAGGAGTGCCCCAATCTTCACCATACGAACACAATCTTCAGACCCCAAGTTGACTGTTTCCAGATCTTCGAGATGTGGCTGAACGATCTTCTCTTCGTGCTCAAGGAGACGGGTAATCTCGTCAAGAATCCCTTCAACATCATCTTCGTCTGCTTCAAATACAGGGAATTCAAAATTGGGAGATGGCGTTGGATCATTATGTTCAATGGGTTTTAGAATCATCCTGCATAATGATTTTGGATAATAAAACTTTAGAATTTAAACAAGCAAATCATTATGCAGATGAAAAAAGATTGCTTTTATTCTTGTTTTTAGAGTTTTTTGTGATCACCGATTTCATGCAAAAGCAAAAAGTGAAAACAATTGGAAAAACAAATGTTCAACAATGCATTAACTGAATGAAAATATCATTGTATATATGATGCCGACAATGTCATCACTTCTCCTTTTGGCATGGGAGAAGGGATTTTGAACAAAGTGAACATATTACGCTGACTTATGAATGACTGTAGGAACATCCACAGCGACCCAATTGTAGCAGACACCACCAGGGATGACGAAGTTGCTCAAATCCTCTGCATCCTCTCCCAGAATAGCAGTAGTTTCTTCAGCTTGATCGGCATGGATGAACCCTCCACTCTTGAACAACCCTTTCTCATTAAAAACCCCAGAAGAATAGCCAATGCCAGCCCGGGATTTGTTGTCTTCAAGCTCAATCATCTTCCCTAAACCAGCAACTGCACCACATTCAATGGCCAGTTTCGCATCTCGATAGGAAGCAAATGAAGGAGACTTCTTCTCAATTGGCTCAGCAATAGTCAAAGCTTGGAAAGGCGTTCCAACTTCATCTTCAGCATCAATATATGAGAAAGAAGACAGGTGGCTAACCAGGAGAGCCCTTTCTCCCCCTACCACAACCAGTTTTTTATTCTTAACGAACTTCAGCTTCTGGTGTAGGGTGGATGTCACAGCGCCAGCATCGTGAATCCATGGTCTACCAAGGAGACAACTATAAGATGGGTGGATATCCATAACCTGAAAGGTAATCTGGAAATCACTTGGTCCAATCTTGATTGGGAGATCAACTTCCCCAATCACGGTCTTACGCGACCCATCGAAAGCTTTCACAACAACACCACTCTGCCTCATGGGAGGCCCCTGATATGACAATCTCGAAAGAGTGGTCTTCGGCAACACATTCAAAGATGACCCAGTGTCCACCAGCACGTTGGACATGGCGTCGTTCTTGCAGTTCAGAGAAATATGTAAAGCCATGTTGTGGTCTCTTCCCTCCTCAGGGAGATCAGCGTCACAGAAGCTCAAAGTGTTGCAAGCAGTGATGTTTGCAACTATACCGTCAAACTGTTCGATTGTGACATCATGATCAACATAAGCCAGATCCAACACTTTCTGCAGAGCCTCCCTATGGGGTTCTGAATTCAGAAGCAAAGATAGCACGGAGATCTTGGACGGCGTTTGTAGAAGCTGATCTACAACATTGTACTCACTCTTCTTGATGAGCTTCAGCATCTCATCACACTCTTCATTCACAATGCCACTAGGACCAACAGAAGAAGCAGGAGTCTTTTGTACAGAGGAGGGTTTGGCAACAGGTGCCGGATTTGGAACATTCACTGCAGTCCCAACCAGACGCTCAGCAGAATCAGAAACAACGTGAGTCTTCGGGGGTGCAGAAAATACACGACCGCTACGGGTTAACCCGCTCACATCAGCAATATTTACCATAGAGGTTGAAGGCAATGGCACTTCTTTCCCACATTCAACAGCAACAACACTGTAACGAAAGGGAATCGCTTTCTCAGAAGAATAAGGCACAGGGCCTGCAGGCTTGATCACCAGAGAAGAAGAGACCTTCGGCTTGCTACCATCATAACGGATGACAACAGGCTCAGGAATCTTGAACACAGGAGAAATCACATTCACTTCTGGTTCATCTTCATCAACATTCCTATTCTGAAGAATCTCAATAGTCCCCTCATCCAACAACTCTTGAAGCTCTCTACGCACTTGGCGGCAACCCAATCTATTGACGGAGCAGATACAGCATTTGTCATGGTCGTGCTCCATATGACTGTAATCACACAGCAGACGATGCAACTCGACCAATGACTGTCGAATATGGCTTACATATTTGACCTTATATTTGCCAGGGCAACCCTGGACCATGTTAACCGACTTCCCATGCTCGGGCAATGGGTTCTTCGTAACATTGGGGCCTGAGTCCTCAAAGCTCAGAATTCCGCATCTCATAAGGTCTTGAACCTTAGTCTTCAACGGATAGCAGTTTTCTATATTGTGACCCGGAGCACCGGAATGATAGACACAATGCTGGTCGGGTTTGTACCACCACTGCGGGTTATCAGGTACAACCGGAGGATCCATCGGGGTAATCAGTTTCCGCTCTAATAAAGAGGGATATAGCTCAGCGTATGACATAGGAATAGGATCGAAAGTGATAGTCTTTCTTTCATAATTCAAATTAGCCTGATTACTGTTGCCACGAGGCTGGTAAGCCTGTTGCTGTGGGCGATGTTGCTGTTGATACTGAGGTTGTTGCTGATTATGCTAATTGTTGTCTCTGAAGATAGGTGCTATATGAGCCACCTGATGCTGGTTGCTGGCATGACGCACCGGCTTCCTCTTGGCAGAGGGTCTTCTGGGTTTAGCATGGGATTGCACAACATGTGCCTCCCCATCTTTCTTCTTGAACGCCCCATATCGTTTAGAAGAGCCTTCATCCTTGGATAACCGTCCTTCACGGACTCCTTCCTCCAATCGCATCCCCATGTTCACCATCTCGGTGAAATCAGAGGGAGCACTAGCGACCATCCGCTCATAGTAAAATGAACTAAGAGTTTTCTGAAAAATCTTAGTCATCTCCTTCTCTTCCAGCGGAGGAGTAATCTGAGCTGCCAGCTCTCGCCACCTCTGGGCGTATTCCTTAAATGTCTCTTTGTCCTTCTGGGACATGGCTCTGAGTTGATCACGGTCAGGAGCCATATCAACATTGTATTTGTATTGCTTGACGAAGGCCTCGCCAAGATCGTTGAAGGAACGGATGTTTGCACTATCAAGGCTCATATACCACCGAAGAGCTGCACCGGACAAACTATCCTGAAAATAATGAATCAACAGTTGATCATTATCTGTCTGAGTAGACATTTTCCTGGCATACATAACCAGATGGCTGAGAGGGCAGGTGTTCCCCTTATACTTCTCAAAGTCAGGGACTTTGAATTTGACGGGTATCTTAACACCGGGAACCAAACATAGTTTAGCAGCAGACTTGCCGAACAAATCTTTCCCTCGAAGGGTCTTCAATTCCTTGCGGAGTTCAAGGAATTGATCGTTCATAGCATCCATCTTTTCATTAACATCTGGGCCCTCAGATGGCTCAAAATGATAGATGGTGTCGTCTACCCTAGGAGTGGTATGCACGACAGGAGGAGGCATTGCAAGGACCGGGCTAGATGTCGGTATGGAAGCAAATGTAGGAGATGGAATATCAGGCATGAAACCAGGAGGCATACCCCACGGAAACCCGGCTAGCATGGCTGGCATGAAATGGGCACTAGTAGCTGGCACAGTTGACGCAACTACTTCAGATATAACGGTCCTCTGGGGAGGAGTTGCAGGCGGTGGAGACAGTTGATTCTGGGCAGCCAAGAACTGCTCCACCAGAGCACTCAGTCTGGCGACTTCTTCTTTCAGCTCTCGGTTCTCTTGTTCAAGTTGATCCATCACTCTTGTAGAATTAGCTCGGGTGTAGTACCGATGAGTCAGCTTGTCTTCAAAATAAATGAAGAGCACAGAGTTAGGCCACAGACAAGAAGACCAGAACAACACCTGCTTATGCGAGATGATGCATGCAATGCTTGTGCATATGCTTTGTTTTTTATTTCAAGGAACTTTTAGGGTTCTATTTGCAAATTTTGAAATTTAAAACATTTAATAGCATATGGAAAATATCTCATCAAATATATTTGAGACAAAGAAGTACAGCATTGTCAATTATATTACAAGGGAAAAGGAAAATAAACATCTTATGGATCCCTAGAAGCTCGAGATGCCGGAAGACGAGATACACAAAGCCTCTTGATCTCTCTCTCTCATATGCTGCTTCCATATCCGCTTTCTCCTTAGCAAGTCGATCATACTTCCTCTTCCAGAATTTGGAAGACTGAGGAAGCAGAGAAGTCCAGGTATCATTCGGATCATCTATTACCTGATGCTCGAGGAATTCAATCAGGGCGTCCTTCTCCTTAAGTTGTTGAAGCAACTCTTCTCTTTCACGGATCCAGGCACGTGAAAGGTCTTCTTCTCTCGACTCCTCTACGCCTTGGTTAGGGAGGGTTGAAGGCCCAGCCATATCCAACGGTGTAGGTCTCGGATAATCATAAGGTATAAGATACTCAAAAGCTCTCTGTCTGACCCAAGAAGTATACGTCTCCAAAGCTATGCAGTTCTTCGGACCCAACTCATTTCTACCCTTCTTGTGACTTTTGCGCCAAGCGCGGACCATCCTGGCTTTCAGGCTTTGGGGATCTTTACCCTCCTAAAAGAACACACCTTCTAACAGAATGTTATGAGGTTTGTCCTTTAGGGGGAACCCAAGCTGACGGCGTGCTAAGATAGGGTTGTAGCTGATCCCGCCACATGTACCAAGAAGAGGCACATTAGGGAATTCACCACAATAGTCAATGATCTGAACTGTATCATACACGCGATCATACCAAGAGATATTGTCATTAGTGAGAGACATAAGTCTCGTAGACCACCGTAGACATCCCTTGTTCTCCTTGAAAGCGACCCTCTGCGGTAAGTGAGAAGTAAACCACTTATACAACAGAGGCAAACAACACACAATAGCTCCTCCACCCTTTGCATTCCTCAGATGCAAAGAGAAATAGGTATCACCCAACAGAGTAGGAACGGGATTAAGAACAGAAAAGACCCTAATGGCGTTCACATCCACAAATTTGTCGATGTTGGGGAACAATACCAATCCATAGATGAGCAGCACGAATATGGCCTCAAAGGCGTCCTCACTCATGGCCTTCCCATAAACGGTAGCTTGAGCGATGAGAAACTCAGAAGGAAGACCCTGAATTCCACCTTTGGTGGTCATATGCGCTTTAATAAGGGATTCATCTATGTGCAACAAGTCTGCAATCTCTCGAGAAGTCGGAATACTCTCTAAGCCACTGAACGGCACCTGATCCAGAATAGGAATACCCACAAGATGAGCATACTCCTCAAGCGTAGGCAACAGGTGAAAGTCTGGAAAAGAGAAGCAATGATACAGAGGATCATAGAACTGCGCCAAAGTACTCATCAACCTGAGTAGTCAACAGAGGCAGAAGCTTCCCATAACGAGCTTTGAAACCCAAGGGATCTAATACATAAGATGTCAGATTCCTTAACTCTTTCACATCGGGCTGTCGAAAGCTGTACTTCTTTGTATGCCTTTTTGGTCTTTCCATGTCTGAAAATTTTGCAAATAAACCCTTTAAGTTCTTTGAAAATTTTCTCATTTTTCTGATGACATGAATGCAGATGAATGCATGAATGTATGAATGCAGCAATCACACTCAAAGATCAAGCAAAACACACAAGACAAAGGTCATGGGAGAACTCATAGCATCCTTAATATCAATCATCCATTTTGGTGGATTACGGTTTTCACCTTATCAACACCCAAGTTCCATTGATACTAACGATACATGAACCGGCTCAATCATCCTTAATATCAATCATCCATCTTGGTGGATTATGGTTTACACCTTATCGACATCCAAGTTCCATTGATATTAACGATGTCTAAACGACTCAACCATGAATCACGGGTTTGTTGAGAGTCACGAGCATGGAGTCTCGGTTAAGAACCACCCAAAGGGAGTGTACTAGGGTTTAAACCTGCCGAACATGTTCTACAAGAGGTTCCCATAGTCATCATCCCATCTTTCGAATATTATCGGAGGAACGAAGACTCGTATTCCAAAAATATTCTTAAGAGAGACTCTTATGAGTGTAGTATCGCATAACAATTGCATCAGATCTTACATCTGAACGACTTTCGCACTACGTCCTAAAAATAGGCCAAGATGGGCTTGGTAAACTAAGGTCCTTGGCTTCTAAGGCACATGTTAAAAGAATAATGCCTAACCACAAATGACTTGTGTGACATTATTAATCCAACGTGACCTCCACCAAGTGAATGGACTCGCAAGTCAACTTGCTAAGGAATACTCCACACAAGTCGACGAGACTATGCCATTCTCCTATCCTAAGGTGCATTCGAGTTCGGGTATAGAACTCATCTCACAGAGATCACCAAGCAAACAACAATTGTATATCAAGCAATTCAATCATTACAATCAATACAGTAATCCCAAATTGTACAAAAAATATGTCATATAACAAATAAACAATATCATACAACAAGGGTGAAAAGTAGGCAAAACCACCAAGGAGGCTCTCCCCAGCAGAGTCGCCACTTTTCTGTAGCGGTGTATTCGTCACTTTATGATTTATTGATTAAATCAAAAGCAAAGCATACAAAGAATCGAGTCGCCACCGCACTTTTATTTATCCAAAGGAATGGCTAAAAAGAGAACAAAAGCCTAAGAAGTTTTACACATAGAAAACTAATGAAAAGATCAAAGATCTGGGTAAGGGGTTAATTACGCAATGGGAAGGTGTTAGGCACCCAAAACGTCCTAGGTACTCCTAGGGAGCCCTTTTCACAACTTGTTGTACGAAATGTTATTTGTTTATGAAATATTTATTGTGCAAACATGGATTGAAGGGATGAGAAAAGAATATACAAGTTATTATTTTTGTGTTTGAACGGATGAACCCGTTGCCTACGTACCTTTCCATGGAAGGTAAGGATCAAAACGCCGTAGTTCGGCTAAAAGATTTCCAAAAATAAGTGAATTGATTTTAAAACAAAAGCCCTAAGGTCTTTCGTTATCCACAGGAGAAAACTCAACCTATACAAACAACAAGTCCACCATGTGAGAAAAGCTTCAACTTGCTAGTGAGGGGTTAATCCTATAATAAGCAAGGAAGTCTTACAATTCAATCACTAAGGACAAAAGGTGAGATTAACATCAACCAACTGGGATAAATCAAACCTATGGCTAATGTATGAAAACTTATCAAGAAAGTGGACTTGAGCCACAAAACAATTGAATGAGTGGAATTAATCAATTAGAGTTTATTCACAAAAGATGGCCAAAGTGTGATTAGAATTCAATACAAAAGAAGTATTATGAAAATGAAGTTTGAAAAATCAGAGGCTTAAGGCCTAGGTTTCTAATTTGAAAACAAATGAAAATGTTTGCACAATAGTTTTCAGGTTTTGGGTTAACATGCAAATGGAGGTTTAAAGAACAAAAAGGGTGGAGGTTAAGGGATGTAAAACTTCTTAGGTGTTCACCTCTTGAGATCATATGTAGATGATCCAAGTGATTCCTTTGGAATAGGCAACAATGCAAATAACAGATGGACAAAGTAAATGGATACCGGATGCCAATCAATGGACTTATTCCAATCTCACAAAACAAAATGGATATCGGACGCCAATCAATGGACTTATACCAATCTCCTAAAACAAAATGGATACCGGATGCCAACCAATGGACTTATTCCAATCTCACAAAACAAAATGGATACTGGATGCCAATCAATGGACTTACACCAATCTCACAAAACCAAGAAACAAGGATACCAGATGCCAATCAATGGACTTATACTAGTCTCACAAAACAAACAAAACAAAGATACCAGATGCCAATCAATGGACTTATACTGGTCTCACAAAACAAACAAAACAAAGATACCAGATGCCAATCAATGGACTTATACTGGTCTCCCACCATATCATAGGAAACACTTTCCAATCAATGGACTTATGCTTGCCTCCTCCATGGACAAAACAAAATGTTACAAAGTAATGAACAATGATTATGAAATGATATACAAGTAATGATGATACATGCACCAAGGCACACATAAGCAAATATGCACAGATGGATCAAGTAAGCAAACAAACAAGTCAATTAGCACACACTATATACAATCAATTAGGCTCAAGCAAGGTTAGGCTTTACAGCCAACTGGAATGGGGTATTTTGTGCTCTTAACCCTAACATTGAGAGTTAGGGTGAAGCAGATGAAAAGGAGATGAGGGGTGTGCCTCATAGCTCTTATCCCTGGTCATGGAGAGCTTTGATCAATGGAAAGTGTGGGGGTTCAGAAAGTTGGAACTCTTCTCCACAAATGGTTGACTCTATAAGATCTTGGGTTATTATTCACCATGCATCAACACATGGTGTGAGCAAGGTGAATGACACACTGAGTAGCAGGAGATGGATTACACATCTCTTTTATCTGCCAATTGCCTCATAAGAGGACTTTTCCTGCTTGGCACAAAGTTAAACAAGCACAAACATTGCCTCTTGAGGAGGGCTTCAGACAGGTGCCTACCAATAATAGTAGGTCTTCCAGACTACATGAAGATTAGGGATTATACCTAAGTGGTTAAGCAACCAAGCAAAACAAAGTTCAAATGAACTTAAAGCAACTTAGGTACCTGTGGAAACAGCTAAACAAATCAGTAGAATACTCAGACAAACAGACAACAGTCAATAAGCAACAGACAATCCCAATGTACAAAATGTGTAAGCCATAAGGCAAACTCAAATGAGTTAGCATCAACCTACAAAACACACAAGTGTTAGTAATCAAAAGCAAACATCAATATTCACATGATGAAGCAACATCAACTATGGAACTTGGATGCTTAACCTGAAATCAAAACTTACATGTAAGCAACAAACCACTAGGTCAAAGTCTAGGGTCAAAGATGGAGAAAAAATTCAAAACAGGAGCTGAAATTTAACACAAAGTAACTTCAAACACATATTGACATGTCCTAAAAAGGCTCACATCAAAACCAATCACCAAATGCATTTCATGATCAAGTGAAGTCAAAGGCAATTTCAAAGCTCATATGTGATCATCATGAATGAAAAATTCAAATCAAAACAGAGATGATTCAAATAAATCTGGAAAAATTCATGCACACTCAAGACATCTAACATGATCAACATACAAAAAATCAGAAGAATCAGAGATCATATGGCATAGAAATCAAATTGCACAAGTTGAACATCAAAAGGTGTGACACAAATTGTCACACCAAGTTAGCACAAGCATAAATCAGAAATGGTAATTGAGAAAAATGTCAAACCAAAACCAAAATGTCCAACAATGTGTCAAGATTCATCATGCAAAATTTCACATTCATTGGATTAAAGACAAGCATTTCACAAAGAGATAAGCAAGGCAAGGTCACAATAAGACATATGATCAATCAACCTAGCACCAAATAAAATCCAGCCATGCACAATTTGCAAAATAATGATGATAAAAAACTAGATAGAACAAGGAGCATTTTGCAAAAAATTAGGATCAATTTGGATGAGTTTTCAATTTTATATGATTTTTCTAAGTTGAGGAAAAAATTGAAATCAAAAATGAGCAAGGCATTGGAAAATAGGAGGGAAAAGGTGAAATGATAAAGCATTTTGAAAAATTTGTGCGCGCCAGGATAGAACCTGGTAGACTTTCAAATGTGGCGCGCTCACCAAAACGACACAGTTTTGGTCTTAAAACCCTAAGCGCTGGGAAACTCAGAATTTCGTATCAAATACATGAAGTTTCGTAGCAAATTCCTAGCGAAGTCATAACAAATCTGGAAACTCATGATATTCATAGGTTGAAGATGAAGATGAAGATGATCTTCATCTGAATTTCCAGAAAATCTCAAAAACGTCCAGAAATCAACAAAACTAACACCAAACGATTCATCATTCCATGCTCATGCAAGATCAACAATCAAAACATGCAAAAACATCAAAATAAGCTCGGATCGAAGAAAATAAAATTTGACACCAAAACTTGAATCAAGCATAACTTCGTGTACAATGCACCAATTCACTCAAATTTCATATCAGCATGCTCACCAATCAACGATCTATACCAATATAACAAAGAATTTGAGAATTAGAGAGGTCGAATCTTGACCTCTTTGAAGAACAACAACTAGAATCGTGCCCTATGAAGCTCAGCAATGCCTCAAATCTTCTCCACAATGCTTATTGATGTAATTGATGATGAATTGGATGCTCCAGTATGCACGAATCCAGCTCAATTTGCAAACTCCATGGATGCTTCAAGCTTCGAGTATGGTTCAATATGGCACCAATTGCTTCGAATTCCACGTTCAATCTTGCTCAACAATGCTTCCTGATCATGAATCCATCACTAGAAATGGCTCTTGTGTGAAGAATTTGGAAAATATTTTGAGAGAAAATTTTGGATGATTTTTGAATCTAGATCTGAAAATGAATGTTAATGATGAAAGCAGTTATGTTTAACCTTATATATGCCATGCTAATCATGCTGAAAACATGTTTAAGCCAAATGCAATTAAGATTAGCAACTTATGAGGTGTATGTACAAAATGGTATTTCACCCCCACGCATGAGGTAGCCAGATGAACAGTGCTCAACTCTGATCCAAAACCACTCAAACAAGGCCCATGCACACTTTAGGATTGGTTTTTCATGCATATAATCATCAAAAATGATTTTATGAAATTTCTTTCAAAAATCTTCATGAATGAGCACATGATCATGCAAGGGAAATTCAAGCCATGTAATGGATGTTTGGAAACTACAAGTCATGATGAACAAAATGCAAAAAGAACCACCCATTTTGGAGCTTTGAATCAAAAGATATGCCCATTTGAATTTTCAAGCACACTTTGCCATGATTCGATCATATCTCCTCAACCACACATTATAAATTCATGATCTTGGACTTTTTGGAAATGGGAGAGAAAGATCTTCAACTTTCATGTTGGACAAAACTTCATTTGAAGCTTTCTTGATGATGTAAGATTGAGTTGAAGTTGGTCCAAAACCTTTCCATTTTTGGAAATTTCAAATTATAGGTCACTTGCTATTTTGGGAAAGTCTTGACTGGACCTCAAATTCTTCAATGTGAGTGTTTGAAATGTAAAATGAGACTTTTTTGAACATGAATGAAGTATTTCTAATCACTTCCCACCTCCAAATCCACAGTTGACTTTGCAGTTGATTTTCTAGGTCTTCAGATGACTTGAAAATGTTCTGATGAGATTCAAGCCTCTACCACTTGGGATTTTGCTTCAAAATGACATCATAGCTCATATGAACTCTTGATAATGATCATGGGGCCCAAATCTCAAGAATGACCACCATCTATTGCTCAATGAATGCCTTTAATGCCTTGACCTATTATTGCTTCATCTGCAAGACAAAGGTTAGATGACATATTTTTGTACTTTTGGTTAGTGATTAGAAGAAAAGCAATGATATACAAATGTAAACATGCTTGGTGATCAAGAATCACTCTCAAAAAGATAACCCACCCACAGGGAAGGCAGCAAGGTGTCTAATGATCCTTGAGGCAATGCAATGTTATGATATGATGCCATGAGGAATCTTAGGGACAAAATTGGGGTCTTACAGTTACGTACAAAGATTGGCATGAGATGCTGCCATTTGCTTTACATGGATATCGTACATCTGTCCGCACTTCAACAGGGGCAACCCCTTTCTCTCTTGTTTACGGTATGAAGGTTGTGCTCCCAGTAGAGGTGGAAATCCCATCAATGAGAGTCTTGATGGAAGCCAAGTTGACTGATGCTGAATGGGTTCAGAGTCGTTATGACCAGTTGAATTTGATAGAAGAAAAGAGATTGACCGCCATGTGCCATGGTCAGTTATATTAGCAAAGAATGAAGAAAGCCTTTGATAAGAAGGTCAGGCCTCGTGTGTTCCGAGAAGGTGACCTTGTGCTTAAGAAAGTCTTGTCTTTCGCACCCGATTCCAGGGGCAAGTGGACTCCAAACTATTAAGGTCCGTATGTTGTTAAGAGAGCCTTTTCAGGCGGTGCTTTGATACTTACAACTATGGATGGGGAGGATTTCACTCGTCTTGTGAATTCAGATGCAGTCAAGAAATACTTCGCCTAAAAAAAACAGAATAGCTCGCTAAGTTGAAAACCCGAAAGGGCGGCTTAGGCAAAAATGAGCGTCTCGATGGATTGAAAACCCGAAAGGGCGATCCAGGCAAAAATAAGAGACATAAAAAATGAACATATGTATCCCGCTAGATCGAGTACCTCACCCTGAAGCAATCTAGGCAAAAAATAGGGATCTGGCAAGTAACTGCATCCTGACAAGACTTTTGTTCTACAATTGTCACCCGTCAGAGATTCTCGCTCAGTCATCATCAACTGAAACTGCAAATACATCGGATTCAGAATTGGTGGAGAAATGGTCATTATGTTCAATGTAGTCCTTTTCCAATGTATATCACCAATTTCAAATTTGAAAAGATCTATGGAGTTTTTCCATTTGCAGACTACCATTCCATCAAATAAATTTGAGCCTTTATCCAATTATTTGCACTCTTATTTGTTTCCATTTCAACAAATGTTTTGCATGTTTTAATTGAAAAAATATCATTGTTTTTAATTAAATCTTTCATAATTTGTTTTTAAACAAAGTGAACATTCACAAAGCCGAGGGGATACTGGGGATATCTTCAGTTGCTCTCCCAAGGATGGTAAGATTCTCTACACGGTAAGACATTTGTTCATATTCCTGGCATGTTTGTGTCCTCTTCCTCCTGAGCCTTTTGCAGTTTTTTCCCCCTAGCAGAGTGTTGGGAAGGATCATTCATCCCTTTTTCCTGCAGCAGAGTAGTGATTCTTCCTCCTCAACATATGTGATCTTATTATTTAGGGCAATATTTGATGACCCTTGGAAATTTCTGGTTGGTGGTTGTTCCCCACAGAGTTCCGTGATCCCCTCTGATAATTTCCCTAGAAGAGTGCTTTTATGGCGGATTTCATTTGTATGACGACTTTGCCCCAATCGGAGTGACTGATACTCATTCCCCCGCGGAGATCCTTGTGGTCCTGGCTTTCTCTCTTGAGAAGTGGTGCCGGATGTTTGCACTTGTTCGTTGGACATGTTTGTGTTGGAAATGTATGTTTGTCAACATTCATCATACATAAACCATGCATATGTGCATATTGATAATATTCATGACGTATTACTTGCCATATATCTCTGTTTGTTATCTCTTGTTTAAGGGGATTATATTCCCCAAGCAGATGTTGGAGGTTGATCTTTCCATATAGGGTCAGCCCCATAAGCAGAAAGTGTTCATCTTTTCTTCCATATTCCCCACTGAGTTATACCCTCGTGGATGATGGTTGCTTCTGTTTCCTCCCAACATATATATTGGGATGAAATTCCCCATTGAGTTATATCCTCATAGGGACAAATTTTGTTTCAGCGTGCCTATCTAGTTTGATCCTAGATTGGCCTCTTTTGGCTGCTTCTTGCACTCCCCTATGGCGTAAATGAACAATTGCTCAGTAACCAGTAATCATTCATCTTATCCCCGACGGAGTCTGTAGTTTTTTTTACCCTCGTACTGGTAGTTTTAAACCCTATTTTATCCCCTGGCAGAGGTAACTGTTTTGCTCATCCTAATTGATGACGGTTACTTCTCCGTGGTTTTCAACCCAGTATCCGGTAGATGTAATCCCCTCCTTGACGGTTATCTTTATCCAGTATTCGGTGTTGATATTCCCTCATCTTTCGGATAATTGCTCTGATCAAGCAATTTATCCCCAGCGAGTCATCTCTCGTCTACCCTTCGTTGTTGGTGACGATTGTTTCTCCCCCGAATTGGTCATCATTATATACTTGATTTCACTATCCCGATGCCTTTCTTTGTCGGTTGATTTATCCTTTATTAACCCAGTAACCGGTTATGGATAATCTTCCATGCGAGTATGTTATCTACGTTCTGACAGTAATAGATAATATATCTCATTCACTCCTCGGTCGAAGCCTTTCGTTCTTCCCCAATTGAGTAAGATTTGTATCCCTTTTTTGGAATCAAATGTCCATCCTATAATCGAGTTTGCTTTTTCATCTCTCCTTTCGGATGATGAGTGTCTTGGAAATATTCCCCAATTCACGCCTTGGTCGGTCACCTATTATATGCCCAGTAACCGGAATCCCTGGTGTTCCTTCCTTTCTGCTCCCTATTATGACTTTTTGTCCCTTGCGGAGTCAGATTTTCCTGAGCTGAAATATACCTTTTCAGGTCTTCCTCAGATATTTTTGGATGATTGATATCTCTCACCCTTATACTGGTCTTAGATATTCATTCTCCCCGAGCGTGTTGTTCTCTCACCCTCATACCGGTGTTCAGATCATATGTCTCTTTGAGCTTATTACCCAGTAACCGGTAATACCTCATCCCGTTGCTTCCCTAGAGGAGTCTTTGTTTGGGTTTTCCCCAGCAAGGTCCCTTAGTGGATTCTCCCAGCCTGAGTCCGGATTTTCATCCGAAGTATCCGTTATGGATAACTTTTGTTGTATTGGCATATTCCCCAATACATGCGCCTTTGAGTCAGCTCGGGTCTTCCCATCGTTTTCTGTTCCCCAAGCTTTGAGTCGTGCCCTGCTCATGCAATTTAATCCCTTTCCTATCCCCATAAGAGTCATAGAGTCTCTGTCCCGTTTGTGAGTTTATTACTCTTAGGGATTGTCAACTTCTCCTGATTTCTTTTCTTTCTTTGTGGACACATATCTCCACGAAGCATTACCTTTTGCATACATACATTTGCATCATGAGGTCTCTTAGGGACCAAAATTCGTCTCTCTGTTATTATTTAAGCCCATTCTACCTCGTCGAGACGAAGATTTTAACCTTCACTTCTCCGGCTAGAATGACCTTAAATAGGGGCATCTGTAAGACCCCAATTTTGGCCCTAAGATCCCTCATGGCATCATAACATTGCATTTGCAAAGCCTCAAGGATCATGAGCATCTTGGTTCCCTTTGCCTTTGGGTGGGACTTCTTATGAGTGGTTTGATATCACCAAGCATGCTTGAATTGTATATTATTGCTTTTCTTACTTTGTTTACTAACCAAAAGCACAAAAATATGTCACTAACATTTCTTGTGTGTAGCTTGAGCAATCACAAGGTCAAGAGCTTCAAGGAGATCCTTTGTGCAAAGATATGGCCAAGAGAAGATGAAAGCAAGCATGGTAATGGTTCCCAAAGCTCTCATCCATAAAATATGCCTCACTAGTATCTCATTTCATCATTTTGATCAAAGCAAGTCAAAGGGTTTGAGGTCTTGTTTCTCAAGGAAGCCCTAATTCATCTATGTACCAAGTGTGCCTTGCTCATGAAGCAACCTCAGCCCATGATCAAATAAAATCAAGGGAAGTTCTTTAATCCATCACTTCATGCATATTTGAACTTATTTGAGTGTCCTCAATCATCAATTCATCAAGATATGAGTTGTGGACTTGAGAAGTTGATCAGTCAATTCATCTGACTATTTTGAAATGCACTGAGACCTAACTTTTTTATGTGTTGGTCAAATGGAGATGATCCCAAAATAAAAAATGTTATTAAGGACAATATGAACAACTTTCATGTTCATCAAAAATTTATTTGAAGCTTGGAAGGTCATCATCCATTCCAAGACATTATAGGTCATTTTGACTGAAACCCTAATTTTGGTTCAAATTCCCAAGAACACAACTCATTCATTTTTTTTGATTTTGTGGTGGGATCAAATGCATTGGAAATTTTACGATGTATACTTCAAATTTTATGTTGAACAAAATTTCATAATCTCAAAGGAAATACATGTGATAATACAAAACATTATAGGTCAGTTTGGACCAAATGCATTGAAAGGCAAAAAAGTCCAACTTCAAGGGCCCATACCTTCTTCATAAAAAATGCAAATGATGCAAAATATAAGTCCATTTTGATTGTCTTGAAATGATCTACAACTTCGATGTTGGAGGTTTTTTCATTTGAGGCTTGAATCATCAAGATAGAGGGGCTTAAAGTTGGACCAATTTGACAAAGTTCTCAAAGGCATGTTTTGTACTATGAGCTTCATGGTCTGTTTTCATAAAATTCCACACTTAAAATGGATTTTTGCCCAACATAACATTTGTTCCTTATGTCAAGACCTTTCCAACCATTACTCACATGCCTATGTTTCATTTTTTCAAGTGGCATTTTCGAAGAGGTGAAGTTTTAGGCATAATTGTGCATAACATGTTGAAACTCATTACACAAGCCATTGCATTGCCATCTGCACGTCCAAATCCATTTGATTGATCATCAGCATGCAAATGCAATTGAGTTTGGCCCTTCTACATGATCATGCAAGCCTATGCAAAGAATATCCACTTGCCATGCACACGAGAAAGCTCACTTGCTCAGCCAATTTCAGCTATAAATAGAGGTGCATACCTCCATCATAAAGCAACCTAAAGGCGCCTGATATGCTGCACAACTGAATCCCTAGCCATTACCAAAGGAACTAGTTCACTTTTCTTAAAAATTTCAGATCTGAAATTCAACTGAATTTGGTTGAATCTTTAGATCTAAGGTTCCTAGACCTTCATCATCCAGTCCATAGAAGTTCTGTTTGGCAAGAGGAAGCAAGGGAGGTAGCTTAAAACTTCATAATCCAAAGGTTTTCATTAACTGGTTTTTTCTTCGAAACTCCCTATTCCTTGATCTATTTGCTTGGCTATTGTGTTGTCTGAAGTCCTTTCTATAGAGGCATCATTTTTGTATGCTCAATTTTCAAAATCAAGCAAGTTCATGATGGACACCATCAAGTTTCAACCTCTGATTTCTCTCTCTATGGAGATCTATAATAGAAATAGATGGCACAGGGGTGATGTATATCACCCCATCTTTAATTTGGTACCTGGATCGTGAGTTTTGGTTGAGGTTGGAGGACCTACAACTCTAGCCGGAACTTTAGAGCTCGCCGTAGAAGACGGTGGCGTTGGCCACCGTCCACCATGCCAGATTTAATTTGGATCGTTGGATGCATCTCCCACGTTTTAATCTCAGCCATGCGTTTGGATTACTTGCTTTAATGCCAGGTGTGACACGTTTGTCTTGGACTCACCATGGGCGCGCATCTCACATCCGTCTGATCAGCCACGTCAATTAATGAGGCTTGATCAGACGCTTGTGGTTTTTTTTATTTTTCTAATTTCTGTTTTAATTTCTTTTATTCCATTCATTTTCAAAAATTCATATCTTCTTCATTTTTAATCCAAAAAACATGGGACCAGTTGCATTATTTCTCTTTTTAATTCTAGTTTCTAAAAATGATTTTTAATATTTTTTATTTTGTCATTTGATATTTTTTGTGAATTTTCTCTTTTCTGGTTATTTTTAATTCATTTTAAATAGTTTTTGATATCCAAAAAATACAAAAATATTTTCTCAACCTATTTGAATGATGATGGATCTATGAAAAATATTCTCATCAATTTTTTAATTGATTTGAGATATATTTGAGATTTTAGTTCAATTACGGTATTTTTATTCATTTTTAATTGATTAAAAATAGTTTTTGACTTTTAAAAATGCTGAAATTTTTTGTCAAACTTTGTTTGCCCTTGTTGAACTTGGGATAAATCACTTGGACCTTTCAAGGTTGATTTGAAGTGATTTTGAAGTTTGACCTTTCTTTATTATTTTAATCCAAGTTTATTTTAAATATTAAAAAATTCCAAAAATATTTTGTTCATTTCTTGACTTCCAATCTTCATCTCCTTCTTCTTCTTCTTCCTTTTTCTTTTTGATCAATGAGTTAAAGGTTGATAAGTTAGCATTGATTAGGGAGGTTTAATCCTCCTTGATTCAAATCTAATTCATCTTGATCAAATGATCAAGTGAATGGTTTTGCATTAAGGATAGGTTGCTTCTTAAATCAGGCAAAGGACTTAAACCAACACAAGATCATTTCCCATTTCCTTTTTTGGCATGGCAAGTTGTTGGAACTTGGTTCACTAATCAAGACTTCTAACTTGTGTTGTTGCCTACATTTTTATTGACCGGCCTCAGATAGTTTTGACTTCTACATAAGTCCAATTACGATTGCTTAACATAGCGCTAAATTTGCCTTATGGCACACTAACTACTAACACTAACCATTAACTATTAACATTTACTTTTTGCAATTTACATTTATGCAATTTACTATTCTTGTACATATTATTCATTTGCTTTTTCCTTTGCTCATTGGAGCACATGTTTATGTTAATGCAATTTTCCTTTTGCTCACTTGAGCATATAATTGTGTATATATCTTTTGTGCTTGTGCTTGTCTGTTTGTTGTGAACCAAATGCAAAGAATTGGACAAATGGACTTAGACTTTAGGACTTTACCCAAGCTAATAGAGTTTGAAGACCAACTAGGCCTCATGCCTTTAGAGTGCTTAAATGTCAAAGAGCAACTAGGCCTCATGCCTTTAGAATTCTTAAAGCTTGAAGATGAACATTGAAAGGACCAAATTCTAAACTCCCCCTTGTCCATTCTTTGATTGTATTATAGAACTTTCTGATGTGTGTGTTTTTTGTGCTAGAGATTCCAACTTGATCCAAATGGAGGAACCATTACCATGAGCTTCTAAGAGAGAGAGATCCAAGATACAATGAGGAACTTTCCAAGAGCTTCATTTGATTGTTGATTGCTTGAGTTTATGCTTATGTAATTGCTTATTCCAAAGGATGGGAGCTACTTGGATCATCAATATGATCTCAAGAGAGGAACTCCATTGGTGGTTTTGTTTCTTATCCTTCACCTCTTGTATTGATTAGGACTTTAGCCATTCTCCTTCTTCTCTCCCCTCTAACCTAAGCCAAAACTTTTGTGCAAACTGTAACACCCCAAAATTTGCCCTCCTCATTCATGCATTCATTTAGCATTTCATATTGCATTTCATCATGTCAATCAGAATTAGATCCGAAAAAAAAAAATTACAAAAAAATAAATAAATAAAAATAATAATAAATAAATAAATAAAATATAATAAAAAATTTTGGACTTGGGTCTCTCTCATTTGAGCCCGCAAAACCATGAAATTCAGTCTATAAATACCAAGGCTTCACTTGAGAAAAAGGAAGAGAAGCAAAAATACTCTGAGGTTTCCTTGAAACAAAACCCTTGACAAAACCTGGAGAGAAACCTGACAGAGAACTCAGAGTAACCCCCAGGTAGCTCTGAAAAATTCAATCTGACTCACACACTTTCATTGCCTTGCAAACCCAGTCGTGCCATTTGATTTTAACCGGTCTCTCCCATCAGGTTTGCCTCATTCCCATGATTTTATGCTCTTAATTTGGATCATCTGAATGTATGAGGTATGATGGATGAATTTCATTATGTTTTTGCCCACGGGTTTAATTATGCATGAATGGGTGAAACCTATGCCTTGAATGTTTAATCACATGATTTCTAAAATGTATGCCACAGGGTTTGAGGTTCCTGAAACCATACTGTTATTCATGAAAAAAATGCTTATCGTGTTTCACTAACCCTTTTGTTGAGTTTTTGTGAGGGCTCACAGACTCTTGCAGAGATGGTTTGCGTGGTTTTCCCACTTTATTTGTGGGATACCCCCTAGAGGTTCATTCCGATTACCTGTACTGACTCACTTTTCTTTGATGGCATCAGCTTGGGAGATCCCTGGGTTTCTTACTCCTTTAATTGTTGTTACTTCGGATCTTCATCCGTGTGGTACTTTTACCTCTTTTCCGCATTTTATCGCTTTCTTAGCTGGAAGACCTCAATAGGAGGCATTTGTTTTCTTTTGTTTATTTACTTCTGAGCCCCTTGTTGGCACATTTACTTTATACATGTTTGTTTTGTATGTGTTCGTATCCTTGCAGGTAGCGCGGTTCCTTCATCAAGGACTGCCTTTTTGCCCTTGAGCATCCCAAACCCTAAAACCCAAAGCAACACGTTAACTCCTTCTACTACAGGCGAGTAAATCTCCAAAGGTCGAGCATCCGGTAGATTGCGTAGTGACGTCGTTCGTCCAAAACCCAATCCATAACCCCATAGTTAGCCGAACTACAGCTTGCTCTGATTCTCATTCCATATGAGATACGTAGGCATAAGACGCGATGTCTTAGCGAGCACACATCCCCCCAACCCATAGGTCAGCCGAGCTACGAAGACTTTGATTCTCACATTCAGATGAGATACGTATGCAGTGGATGCGACATCCGCGCGAGTCATTTCTTTTAACCTTTTTTTTTGGTAAACAGCATAAGATAAACTCACACCCTTTAGACAAGAACTACAAAAGTGGATCCCGTAGAGTATTACGGATGCGTAGGGGTGCTAATACCTTCCCTTCGCATAACCGACTCCCGAACCCAAGATTTGGTTGCAAGACCCCGTCTTGTCCTTTCCTTTTTCAGGTTTACTTCGAGCGTTTCCTTTCCCTCCTTTGGGATGAATAACGCACGGTGGCGACTCTTCTGTCATTTTCTTTCGCCGGTTGTTTTTTCGCGCACTGTATTTTTCAGGTTGCGACAGCTGGCGACTCTGCTGGGGAATAAGAAGTTGACCTCTTGCTGGTCCATCTTCCCTAAGCGAGTCCCTCCTAGCTTGTGTGATTTCTTGTTTATTGGGTGTTCATGCTTTTGTACATTTATTTGCTTACCTGCTTGCATTTATCTGTTGTATCTGTTGGAGCTGTTGTTTGTTTGTTGGGATGGGATGTTCTACGAGAGATAAGCCCATTACCCAGGCTTGAGTGTACACACAGGTTTTAGAGTGGATGAACATGAGGCTTGCGTGGCATGTTGCTACGTTAAGTCGTTCGTGAAGAACCACACCCAGACGAGGTTTCTTTTGGATATATTATGTCCTACGGATGTTCCGTAACGACATGGTGTTCCTTTAGAAATCGTCGACTCTGGTGACCATTTCCCGAGAACTCAGTCGAGGCCTCTCCTCCGAGACGTGATTATGTTAGCTCTGGTGGGCGCATTCTCGCTGATCAATCCGAGGACCCCGAGACTGGGAACTTGCTTTAGGATGTCCTGTTGAGGGGAGTCAGTGGAGGTCTTTTATCCCGTAATAATGCCAAACCTTCAGTGGTAAACGTATTATTCGCGACTGAAGGGCTGAAGCTGACGAACTTCTGTTCTTAGAACCTACTAGTGAGGGGTGGGCTAAATTCAGGAAACCTTAACCTCCAACCAACCCGGTTTTCTGGAGTAGAGTTTTGGTCTTGTATTATATTCCTCAGTGAATTTCTCTCCAGGAAGTGCAACCTGACAGATGTTCAAGCGGATCCATCAATTCTGATTGACATGCCTTTGCATTGCATAACATCATCTGCATATTTGCATCCAACATCTCATGCTTATTCATTTGCAGGGTATTCCCTTTCAAAACGGGGGTGCCTTAAAACTGAACAAGCAGTGCATCGCATACCATGCATATTAACCCTTGTCTGTTTTGCAGGTGTCACCGCAGTGTCTAATGTTTGTTCCCTGTATCAGGCAGTTATTGGTCCCAAGCGAGTTCACAGATACCCGACAAAGGAAAACCGTCCACGACTAGCGATGGACCAAGTACAGAAAGAGCTGGCTGATATGCGTGAAAGGATGGATCAGTTCATGACATTGATGACTGGTATGGCAGCAGGTCAAGAAAAGCTGAGGGAATTGGTTGGGCAACCGAGGCCTGAGGTGGAGATACTAAATGCTGAGGGAAACCCTGGTAACCCTGGGAACGCTGATAACCCTGTGAACACTGGTAACGCGGGTAATGCAAATGCTGATGGAAACCCGGGTAATGTTGGCAACACAGGGAATGTTGGAAATGGTATTGGCGGAAGGTACAATGTGAATCAAGGAATTCGGATTAACAGGCACCCCGTTACTGAAGATTATCAGTATGATCAATTTTCTTTGCACGACGAGGCCCTCGAGACCACTCGCCGTATGGATGAGCTTGCTGAGAAGCTCAAATCTTTGGAGTCTCAAAATTCCTTAGGCTTTGATGTCACAAATCTTGGTCTGGTTCAGGGAGTAAGGATTCCTCACAAGTTCAAACCCCCTACTTTTGAGAAATACAACGGGGCTTCTTGCCCACGCACTCATCTCCAATCTTATTTGGGAAGGTTGGGAGCTCACACAGAAGATGAAAAGTTGTGGATGTACTATTTTGAAGACAGTCTAACTGGAGCTTCTCGTGAATGGTATTCTCATTTGTCTCGTACTACCATCAAGAGCTGGAAAGACTTGGCAGAGGCTTTTGTCAAGCAATATCAATACAACTTGGACATGTCTCCAAATCGGACCTTGTTGCAAGGTATGTCCCAGACTGCCAAGGAGACCTTTAGAGAATATGCTCAGCGTTGGAGACAGATTGCTGCGTCCGTCCAACCCCCTATGTCTGAAAGGGAGATGGCGGACATGTTCATGAACACTCTTCAAGGCAATTATATTCAGAGATTGGCTGCTTGCCCGTCAATCAGCTTTGCAGAGATAGTAATTGCTGGAGAAAGAATCGAGAGTCTGTTGAAGATGGGCCGAATTCAAGATAATAGTGCTTCCAACTCATCAGGTCCCAAGAGACCGTTTGCTGGTAACGGTCAGCAAAGAAAAGAAGGCGAGGCAAGCGTTGTGTATGCCGGCAGAGGCAGGAGTAAAGGACGCCCTAATTATTATCAAGATCAAGTGGCCACAGTCACTATTCCAACACCTGTTCCTCAACCGCAATATAATCCGCAACAACAACCCAGGTACAACAATCAACAACAAGGAGGTAATCCGGGTCAGCAGAGACACTATCAACAACGTCCAAGGCAGACAGACCGGGTCATTGAGCCAATCCCAATGCCTTATTCAGTATTACTTCCCAAGCTGATTGACATGAATCTGGTTACGTTGAGAACTCTGGCCCCACCAATCGATCCCAATAATTTGCCTAGAGGTTATGATGTCAACGCCAGATGTGCTTTTCACTCCAATGCACCTGGCCATACTACAGATAATTGCAAGGCACTCCAGTTAAAGGTACAAGATTTGAGAGATGCCCAGGCTATCAATTTTGCTCCGGTGCCTAATGTTATCCAGAACCCGATGCCGGCTCACGGCGGGCAGAGGATTAATGCTGTTGATAGTGGGGAAACTTTGAATTTGGTTTCTGATGTGACTAAGGTGAAGACTTCGCTATCGGTGGTTAAAGACCGACTTCTGAAAGGACAGATTTTCCCGGGCCGTGGGGAAGAATGCAGAGATTGTCAAGCTGCCAAAAACGGATGTGACAGTTTGAGAAGGGGTATTCAGCAGCTGATAGATGAAGGTTGTCTTCAGTTCGATCAGGCCCGTCCGGTGAAGAATGATGTATCGACGATAACGTTTTATTTCACTCCTAAAGAAATATATGTTCCCGAGAGACTCGCTCCGACAACAATATATTTCCTAGAAAGTACAGAACCAGTAGCAGTGAACATCGAAAGTTCAGCACCAGTCGCAATTTACTCTGACAGCCCTCAACCGACTTTGGTTGGTCCAATCACCATCACGGTACCAGGACCTGTTTCGTATGAGAAAGACAGTGCTATCCCGTGGCACAATGGGGCTGATATCTACTGCCAGGGGCAGAAAGTTAACAAAGAAGACATTGACATTGGTAGCTCCGCTGTAGACAATGTTGGAGGGGTTGGTGGCTTCACTCGCAATTGACGTCTATTTGCACCATCAACATTACGCGCGAATACTGAAGCCGAGGCAGCTTCCAAGGCTAAAGGGAAACAGGTATCCACCGAAGAGGTTACTACTGAGGAAGATCCTCCTAAGATCGCATTCGAGAAGGAAGTGGATGAGTTTATGAGGATTATCAAGAAAAGTGACTACAAGGTAGTCAACCAGCTAAATCAGACACCCTCAAAGATCTCCATTCTCTCACTATTGCTGTGCTCTGAGGCGCACAGAGCAGCCTTGTTGAAAGTACTGAATATGGCCTATGTTCCACCGGAGATAACTGTTAACCAGCTGGAGTCGGTAGTTTCCAATGTAAACGCTAGCCGGGGGCTAGGTTTCACCGATAATGACCTGACGTCTGAGGGCAGGAATCACAACAAAGCCTTGCATATCACAATGGAGTGCAAAGGGGTGATGCTTTCCCATGTTTTGGTTGATACAGGCTCTTCTCTAAATGTTCTTCCAAAGAAAGCCTTAATGAAGTTGGATTGCGATGACACCATCCTGAGGCCAAGTAACTTAGTTGTGAGGGCTTTTGATGGCTCTAAGAGAGCTGTCTTTGGCGAAGTTGAGTTTCCAGTTAAGATTGGACCGCAGGTGTTCAAGAGCACCTTTTATGTGATGGATATCCAGCCTGCCTACAGCTGTCTGCTAGGTCGGCCTTGGATTCATGCTGCCGGTGTTGTTACTTCTACCCTCCACCAGAAGCTCAAATATGAACTAGAAGGTCAGATCGTCACTGTATGTGGTGAAGAGGATATTTTTGTTAGCCACCTGTCTACATTTAAGTATGTAGAGATGGATGGCGAGATGCATGAGATGCTGTGTCAGGGCTTCGAAACTACAAACATCAATGAGGTCGCGTCCGAAGCTGTCTTTTCACCTGATTTTGAGAAGGTCGGGACTTCTATCTCTTCATACAAGCAAGCTGTCGAAGTGGTTAAAGCTGGTAATGCCCAAGGCTGGGGAAAATTTGTGGAGCCAGTCATCAAAGAAGACAAGTTTGGATTGGGGTATGCTCCGGGATCTCAGAAGAATGAAACCGGTACTTTCTCCAACGGGGGTTTGGTTTCCCCCCACATCGTCAATGCTGCAGATGAAGACAAGGCTGACAGCGACTGTGACTTAGATAGCTGGATTCGCCCGTGTGTCCCGGGAGAAAAGCTCGACCATTGGTCGTCTGAAAAAACCGTCCGGGTTACTCTGCTGAAAGAGTGATTTTTATTGTTTTCCTTTATTACATGCATAATAAAGTCTTACACTTTGCCCAAGGTGTAACGGCTCATTTGTAGGGCCATCCATTTAGTTACATTTCGCAATTATTTTTATCATCAATAAAGGACGGCTTTTGCAAACAATTTTGTGTTCTCTTTCTTTCAGTTTTTTTTTACTTTTACAAAAAAAATGGCAATGTTTCTTTTTACGTTCTTTCTTTCTTTCCAAAAAAAAATCTCTCATTCTAAGGTAAAGCATGATCCTCCATCATGCAGAGCCGACCACTCGGATCTCACTGCTAACGACACTGCTATGGCCAAGTATGACTTCGACAATCCTATCTATCAAGTCGAAGAAGGGGCTGAGGAAGATTGTGAATTGCCTGAAGGGTTAGCCAGATTGTTGAAACAGGAGGACCGAGCTATTACACCTTATCAGGAGGTGATTGAGACCGTCAACATCGGTACCGCAGATGACAAGAAAGAGATCAAGATCGGGGCAAGTCTACAGGCCGAGAGGAAAGACCGTTGATCATGTACTTGACTGTGTTAGAAAGGTCAATGGGTTGTGTGCTCGGTCAACATGACGAGTCAGGTCGAAAAGAGCATGCAATATACTACCTTAACAAAAGTTTACCGACTGTGAACAAAGATACTCATTGCTCGAGAAAACTTGTCGCGCTTTGGCATGGGCTGCTCGCCGACTAAGACAGTATATGTTGACTCACACGACTCTATTGATATCAAAAATGGATCCAGTCAAGTATATTTTTGAAAAGCCATCGCTTACCGGAAAGGTTACTAGGTGACAAATGATACTGACAGAGTATGACATCCAATACACTTCACAAAAAGCCATCAAGGGAAGTGTCTTGTCATACTATCTTGCAGAGCAACCGATTGATGATTACCAACCTATGAGGTTTGACTTTCCTAATGAGGACATCATGTTTCTCAAATCGAAAGATTGAGAGGAACCACTCCCGGAGGAGGGGCCTGGCCCTAAATCCAAATGGGTTATGATGTTTGATGGGGCGGTCCACGTCAATGGTCGCGGAGTTGGTATAGTGTTGATCACACCGGAAGGGGGTTCATATGCCATTTGGTGCCAGAATAACTTTTCCCTGCACCAACAATGAAGCCGAATACGAAGCTTGTATCCTAAGACTTGAGGAAGCCGTCAATATACAGATTAAAACCCTGGATGTATACGGGGATTCAGCTTTGGTCATCAATCAAACCAATGGGAAATGGTATACACCTCAGCCTCATCTGGTTCCTTACAGAGACTACACGAGAAGATTGTTAATTTTCTTTTGAAGAAAACCAATTTGCTGATGCTTTGTTTACCTTGTCTTCGATGATTAAGGTGCTATGCTGGAACTACGTACCTAGAATTGACGTATCTCGGTCAGAGACGAATGAAGAAAGCATTTGGTCAGAAAGTGCGCCCTCGGGGGTATCAAGTCGGTGAATTGGTACTCAAAATATTTCTTCCTCCCAACACAGATCACAGGGGCAAATGGACACCGAACTATGAGGGTCCGTACGTGGTTAAAAGGATTTTCTAGGGCGGAGTTTTGATGCTAACAACCATGGATGGCAAAGGATTCCCGTCCCCTATTAACTCAGACGCAGTTAAAAAAAAAATACTTCGCATAAAATAGACCCGCTGGACGATAAAAAGAATAGTCCGGGCAAAAAAAAGGGCATCCCGGCGAACCAAAAAAAAAAGAGAATAAAGAGGTTCGGGCAAAAATTAGGGATATAAAAAAAGAGTACACCCGGTGAGTCGAAAACCCAAAAGGGCGGCTCAGGCAAAAATGGGTATCCCGATGGATTGAAAACCCGAAAAGGGGGCGATCCAGGCAAAAGTTAGGGAATAAGCGAATGACTGTGATCTGAGTTCATCAATGTTATATCACCGTTTCATTCAATCCGGCAATCTTCGAAGGTTAAAGATCGACTAATCATCCACTTCAGAAAGCAAGATGAGCAAAGCGTCTTGAGGATATACGAGCCATAGCAGAGTCGAAACTCGGTGGGACCCCGTATCCCCATTGCCATTAGGATAGTTCTCTTTTTATAGCGATCACCTCTTTTCAGGGATCAGCTTCCTGATACCCTCGCCTATTCCTGGCACAAATTTTCTCCCAAGTAAGAGTCGAATAATTCAGTTAAAGAGCCTCTTTATTTTTCATTTATCAGTTTGTTTGCAAAAATGTCCGATTTTTTGATAAAACATATTGCATATGAACATAATGGTGGCTTTTGCAGATGATTTGCACAGGAAAACATTTAAAATTGCTTTGAATGTGCTTAATCCCGGACGGTGAATTCAAATCGAGTAATTCCCCCGAGGCATACGTGTATTTTTGGTTGCAGGTCACAGGAACCGGATGCCAAGTCATGAATCCTCATCCCCAAGCGGTTGGCAAAGTCTCTCCTCAGCAGAGCATGTTCCCCAACAGAGTTGACAGTATCCAGACTGTCTATCCCCAATAGAGTTGACAGTATCCAGACTATATATCCCCAGTGGAGTTGACAGTGTCAGACTGTATCTTCCTAGCAACAGCGGAGTGGTTGCATAACCAACATATGAGAGGGTGGTGTTCCCAGTGTTCATCTCATTCCCCAGCAGATTATTTTTAACAGATTTGTTAATCCCCAGCTTGAGGGCGATTAGCAAGTTCATATCCCCAGCAAAGGTCGTTTCCTACGACATTTCCCCAGGAAGTGTTTTCCCCACAGACTCTCCTCATAGAGCCTCGCCGAACAAAGTTTCCATAGTTGATACTCCCCTAGCAAGGTCAACTTTTCAAGCAGCCAATTTATTTTTGGTGGCTCATTGGTCCCGGCAGACGGATCATTCCCCACAGAGCATTCAAGGATTGATACAGCGATCTGTTCCCTACCGGAGTTTGCTTCCCCAAGCAGATTTCTTTTTACACCATGCATAACATTTGCATTTGCATGCATATCATATCAAGCATACACATAAGCTGATAAACAGGTTCTTCCAAGCAGACTGAAGAATTACTTTACAACCAAGGTCATGAGATCCAGCCAGAGGATCAAGCGTGAGTGATCCAGCCTGAGGGTCGTTTTGAAGATTCAGCCTGAGAATCGTTTTCCAGTGATCCAGCCTGAGGGTCATTTCGAAGATTCAGCCTGAGAATCGTTTTCCAGTGATCCAGCCTGAGGGTCATTTCGAAGATTCAGCCTGAGAATCATTTTCCAATGATCCAGCCTGAGGGTCATTTCGAAGATTCAGCCTGAGAATCGTGTTCCAGTGATCCAGCCTGAGGGTCATTTCGAAGATTCAGCCTGAGAATCGTTTTCCAGTGATCCAGCCTGAGGGTCATTTCGAAGATTCAGCCTGAGAATCGTGTTCCAGTGATCCAGCCTGAGGGTCATTTTGAATATTCCCCAGTGAAGTCGCCTACAAGCTTTATTTCCCCAGCAAGCCCAAGTCTAATTGAGGAGTCGTTACAACATGTTCTAGCCCGAAGAATATGTACGAAGCCCTGTAAGACCCCAATTTTGTCCCCAAGATCCCTCATGGCCCATATCATATCATATCATGGCGCCAAGGATCTTTGTGCACCTTTGCTTCCCTCCTAGTGGATGGGCATCTTGTGAGTGTGGTTCTTGATCACCAAGCATGTATTGCATTTGTATATCATTGCTTTTCATCTGTTTATCAACCAAAGGTACAAAAATATTGTCATCTAACCATGTTACTTGCAGATGAAGCAAATTAGGTCAAATCAGTCAAAGTCAGTCATTGAGATAGATGGTGGCCATTCTTGAAGAATTTGGGCACCATGATCATTCATCAAGAGTTCATATGAGTTGTGACATCATTTTGGATCAAGATATCAAGTCGTAGGGGCTTGGAATTCATCAGAACATGGTTCAGTCAAGCAAAACCCTAGCAAAGTCAACTGTGGTCAACTGTGCATTTAATCAGTGATTTGATGGTGGGAATTGGTTTGAGAGGTCTCATTTATGTCCATATAAGCTTCATATAACATTTCAAACATCCACAGTGAAGAATTTGAAGTCAGACAAGAAATTTCCAAAAATAGAAAGTTGACCTATAATTGGATTTTGCCAAAAATGGAAACTTCTTCTCCTCAACATTACTTCATCATACAAGCTTCAAATGAATTTTTGCCCAACATGAAAGTTGAAGATCTTGTTCTCCCATTTCCAAAAAGTCAAAGAACACTCATTTCTCATTTATGGTTGGCAAGTTATGATCAAATCATTCTCAAAAAATTTTGAACTTCAAAGTGGCATATCTTCCAAACCATTTGGCCAAATTGAGTGAGGTTTTTTGCTACAAGTCATATTTGATGTGCTCTATCCAAATATTTCATCAGAATTCATCAAAAATTCACCAATCAAAATGGCCTTTTTCCAAGTGACTTGAATTAAATAAGTGAGGTGAAAAAATGACCTTTCAAAATAACCATTTCCAACCATCTCTACCAATTGCAATTGTCCAGAAATCATATTTGGGGTATGTTCAAGGCCCATTTCGTGCATTACCATGCACCCCCATGCAACTTGAATGGATTTTAGCAAATTGGTCAAAACACACTTCATTAAGCAAATTCTGATTACCATTCAATTAACCAAGCTAATGCAACACTAAACAGACTACATATACCACATTTCCATTCTGAAAAGCCCTAGCAGCCACTTTCACAAAACAGATCAAAAACTCTCTTGCTCTCAAAATAATCAATTCTTCATCTTGAACTTTTTCTGAAAAAATTCCAAAGAACTCGAGCTGGGTTTGTTTGTTCCATCACATACCAACCTCTTGGAACCTTTTGCAAGCCTGAAACCACAGCTGTAAAGCCCTTGCCAGCACTGTTGCATCAAGGGTTCTTCCATGGCAGATTTGGTTTGGAGCTGTCTCGAAGGTTGTTGAGCTAGAATTCCTCGACCATTCATCAATACAAACAACATAGTGCATCTGTTTCTACACATCATAGCCAAATCACAACTGTTTCATCACTGCCTTCCAAATCAGGTAAGAATTCGAATCTCTCCATTCTTAAAATCATACTATGCTTTGAATAGACCTTTTCATGTTGATCTTGCTGAACTTTAAATCGTGTAAAATGGTTGTGTATTGAGTGAGAAATTTGGTTTTAAAGTTTCATATTCAAATATGTTTCTGCTCGATTCATTCATGATAGCTCGATTTAATGAAAATGGATATTGTAATGTTGATGTGCATGGTTTGATGGTTTGAATGGTATGTCGTTTGCTGAGTTTTGTTGCATTTTGTTCTTGCTGCAAATTTGGAAGTGATAAGCGTTGAACATGAACACTGTAGCGCTGAAACCCTAGTTCATAAACCCAGAAAATTATGTTTGATCATTTGGAACCCGTGTTCTGCATGGATACCCTGTTTCATTGGCCATGAGTGAATCAAAACTTGCCACCTCCTTAAGTGAAACGGTGCGTTTCACTTAAGGGAACCCATAATTACCAATTTGCCACCGGTCGTTTATTAATTCCATTAAACCATTTTATCTTTTAATTTTTATTTCATTTTGTGACACCAACTTACAAAAATCATAGAGCACTCATTATTTATCCAATTTTCATGGGATTTTTTGCAAAATACTCCTCTTGATCTCTAGTTTTTTATCATGATTTTTCCAGATTTTTTTGCACGTATGGATTTTAAAATGTGCTAGGGTTTGTCATATGTGTCCATTTTATGTATGTCTTGCCAAATCAATTGTGAAATGATGATACATTATCCAATGCTTCCCAAATTTTTTGTGCTTAAACTAGACACGTTCATGGTGATTTTGGTGTAGAGTTTGTGAATTTATCATTTCTGGTTGTGGAGTTATGATTTTTTGAATTAGGGTGTGACAATTTGTGTCACACCATTGATGTCCAACTTCATGATTTTAATTACCATGCTTAATGAACTCAAATTGGTCTGAATTTTTGCATGAACATACTTGTGGATGTCTAGTTTACATGTGAATTTTTCTGGAATTATTGATGGCATTTCCTATTTGTTTGAGATTTTCTCCCCTGTTTGGTCATATGTTGACTTTTTGTGACACATGTTCTCATTTGATTTGTGAAATTCTAATGCTTTATTGGATGGATTTGAAATTTGACATGTGAATTGTAGACATCTTAAAGTTTGTCATGGTTTTGATCCCATTCATTTCTCATATGTTGCCACTGTTTTATGATTTATTGAAGTTGGTGCATGTTTGGTTGACTTCTTTGAGCATGCTTGAACTTGCCTTTCCTTTCTGATTTTCATTGACCTACTTCCCTTGATCCAAATGAGCTGAAATTTGGTATGCTTGTCATGTTATGGATGATGTTTGATCATGAATTATTTGAGATTTGTTTGAAATGTTTGTGATTGGATTTGAGTTGAATCATTCTGTTGACTTCTATGAGCTCCTATATGACATGTCTTGACCTAATTTGCTTATAAAATGATGATGATGATTGATATGAACATGGAACCAATTGAGTTTGTTTCTTGATTGTTTGAACTTGATTTTGGACACTTGTCACTTGCTGTTTTGATTTTCTTATCTCTTTTTGACCCTAGGCTTGTCCTAGTGGTCATGTTGCTCATGTTTAAGTTTGTTGTTTCAGGTTAAGCAACAAATACCCAAAGAGATCAATACAAATTGATTGAGCTTGATTGATTATCATGACTAACTTGTTTGTTTTGTAGGTTGCTTAGCTCACATGCTTTGAGCCTTGTGTATTGCACATTTAACTGATTGTGTTGTCTGTTGGCTTATGCTGTTTTGTTTTAACTTTGTGTCTGGTATACTAATTGTGTTTGACTGGTTTCAGGTACCCTTAGTTGCTTAGTTCTTTAAGAACTTGCTTTGCTTTGCTTTAATAGCAATTTGCATTGAGGTATAACTTTTTATCTTCATGTAGTCTGGAAGACCTGGCCTATTACTTGGCCAGGCAACTGTCTGAAGTCCTCCTTAAGAGGCAATGCTTGTGTGTGTTTACATTTGTCCCAAGCAGGAAAAGTCCTTTAAATAAGGCAATTGGTAGACAAAAGAGATATGTAGCCTATCTCCTACTATTCTGTGTGTCACTCACCTTGCTCACACCACATGTGTTGATGCATAGTGAGTAAAAACCCAAGATCTATCGAGTCAATAATCTGTGGAGAGAGTTCTTACTTTCTGAACTCCCACACCTTCTGATATTCAATGCTCTCCCTGACCAGGGATAAGAGCAATGAGGCACACCCCTCATATCCTTTCATCTGCTTCACCTTAGCCCCTCAATGGCAAGGTTAAGAGCATCATTAACCCTATCCTAGTTGGCTTCAATGCCTAACCCTTTTGTATGAGCCTGATTGTTTGGTTATAGTGTGTGTTGAATGACTTCAATTGATTGATTGCTCACTTCATATACACATGTTTGCTTGTATGCTTTGTGCATTTATCATCATTAATTGCTCATTAGTGCATGATCATTTCATTTGTCTCTGTGACATATCCTTGTTGATTGCCCATTGAGGACGATTGTAAGACCATCCATTGGCCATTGTTCCTATGATATGGAAGTGAGTATAAGACCATCTCATTGGCCACTCATCTTCTCTTTGCTTGATGCATTTGCATTTGTTGTATGTGAGGATGCAATTGTAAGTCCCTGCAAGTTGGCATTTGCTTTCCTATGATCATATGTTGGATATTGGTATAAGCCCAGACAGATTGGCATCCGGTATCCAAGTTTCGTTTTGTTTTAGGAGATTGGAATAAGTCCATCTATTGGCTTCCGACATCCTTGTTTCTTTGTTTAGGAGATTGGTGTAAATCCATCTATTGGTATCCGGTATCCTCTTTTGTTTCTGAGATTGGAGTAAGACCATTGAGTGGCATCCGGTATCATTTGTTTGCTTATTTTGCTATTGCTCATTGCTTATTCCAAAGGACACACTTGAGTCATCTTCTATATGATTTCAAGAGGTGAACATTCTAGGAAGTTTTACAATCCATTTTCATCCATTCATCCCCATTATGTCCTAAACCTTTTCACACATCGCTTTCAAACTTGAGATAGATATTGTGCAAACATCTTCATGTTTTCAAATCAAAAACCTGGACCCAAGTCCTTGACTTTTTCAAACTCCATTTCATAATACTTCTTTTGAATCAATCTTAATCATACTTTGACCCTGTTTTCATGAACACTCATAATCAATTAACTTCACCCATTCAATTGTTTTGGCTTTGTCCATTCCTGCTAAGTTTTCATGCATTAGCCATAGGTTTCAATTATCATTGTGGTTGATGTAAACCTCACCCTATCCTTAGTGAGTCGACTATAAGACTTCCGTACTGAAAACAGGGTTAACCCCTCTAGTACGTCGAAGTTATCCTCGCATGGTGGATGTTGGTCTTGGTCGAGTTTTCTCCCATTGATAATGAAAAGCCTCAAGTGCTATTGTTTAAAATTGAACTCACAAACCTTTTGGAAATCTTTTAGCCGAACTACGGCGTTTTGATCCTTACCTTTGATGGAAGGTACGTAGGCAACGGGTTCATCCGTTCGAACACAAAAACAATAAAAATTGTATATTCTTTTCTCATCATCCCAATCATGTTTGCACAATAAATATTTCATAACAAATAACAATTTAGTACAACAAGTGTGAAAAGGGCTCCCTAGGAGTACCTAGGACGTAGTGGGTGCCTAACACCTTCCCATTGCGTAATTTACCCCTTACCCAGACTCTCTGATCTTTTTATTAGTTTTCTACGCGTAAAACTTCTTAGGCTTTTGTTCACTTTTTAGCCAGTCCTTTGGATAAATAAAAGTGCGGTGGCGACTCGATTCTTTGTATGCTTTGCTTTTGATTTAATCAATAAATCAGATAGCGACGAATACACCGCTACAAGCCCAAAAGTGGAATATTCTCGAAGCTGCATATCTAATATGAAGGTTGGGTGTAGATTTCAAAAGAGGGTCAACCAGCGCATGCCTCAGATGCGGGATCCTAATGACGGGAATTTATCATCAAAACAATCCAGATCTAGCCAGAAGATCGAAGTAGATTCAGCCAGAGAATCGAAACAAAGAAGATCTAGCCAGAAGATCGAAGAAGATCTAGCCAGAAGATCGAAGTCAGGTCTAGCCCGAAGACCGGAAATAGATTCAGCCAGAGAATCGAAACAATTCAGATCTAGCCAGAAGATCGAAGTAGATTCAGCCAGAGAATCAAAGGAAATAGATTCAGCCAGAGAATCGAAATGAAGGAGATCTAGCCAGAAGATCGAAGAAGATCTAGCCAGAAGATCAAAATCGTATCCAGCCCGAGGATCAAAATTAATATCCAACCAGAGGACTAAATTGAGTATAGGTTCAGCCAGAGGATCGAAACTCCAGATTAAGCCAGAGGATCGGAAGAAAAATAAACAGCACGGTGTATTTCCGCGTTTTTGTGGTGTTCCCGGAGCGCAAATTTTCGGTCTGTCTTTGGTATTCAATCACAGCTCACCCCGTTTGTCTGATAAGTTGTTCGCTTTCATCCTACTCGGTTTAGCTGATGATTGAATAGGGGCAGTTGTAACACCCCAAAATTTTCCCTCCTCATTCATGCATTCATTTAGCATTTCATATTGCATTTCATCATGTCAATCAGAATTAGATCCGAAAAAAAAAAAAAAAAAGGAAAAAAAATAAAATATAATAAAAAAATTTGGACTTGGGTCTCTCTCATTTGAGCCCACAAAACCATGAAATTCAGTCTATAAATACCAAGGCTTCACTTGAGAAAAAGGAAGAGAAGCAAAAATACTCTGAGGTTTCCTTGAAACAAAACCCTTGACAAAACGTGGAGAGAAACCTGACAGAGAACTCAGAGTAACCCCCAGGCAGCTCTGAAAAATTCAATCTGACTCACACACTTTCATTGCCTTGCAAACCCAGCCGTGCCATTTGATTTCAACCGGTCTCTCCCATCAGGTTTGCCTCATTCCCTTGATTTTATGCTCTTAATTTGGATCATCTGAATGTATGAGGTATGATGGATGAATTTCATTATGTTTTTGCCCACGGGTTTAATTATGCATGAATTTGTGAAACCTATGCCTTGAATGTTTAATCACATGATTTCTAAAATGTATGCCACAGGGTTTGAGGTTCCTGAAACCGTACTGTTATTCATGAAAAAAATGCTTATCGTGTTTCACTAACCCTTTTGTTGAGTTTCTGTGAGGGCTTACAGACTCTTGCAGAGATGGTTTGCGTGGTTTTCCCACTTTATTTGTGGGATACCCCCTGGAGGTTCATTCCGATTACCTGTACTTACTCACTTTTCTTTGATGGCATCAGCTTGGGAGATCCCTGGGTTTCTTACTCCTTTAATTGTTGTTACTTCGGATCTTCATCCGTGTGGTACTTTTACCTCTTTTCCGCATTTTATCGCTTTCTTAGCTGGAAGACCTCAATAGGAGGCATTTGTTTTCTTTTGTTTATTTACTTCTGAGCCCCTTGTTGGCACATTACTTTATACATGTTTGTTTTGTATGTGTTCGTATCCCTGCAGGTAACGCGGTTCCTTCATCAAGGACTGCCTTTTTGCCCTTGAGCATCCCAAACCCTAAAACCCAAAGCAACACGTTAACTCCTTCTACTACAGGCGAGTAAGTCTCCAAAGGTCGAGCATCCGGTAGATTGCGTAGTGACGTCGTTCGTCCAAAACCCAATCCATAACCCCATAGTTAGCCGAACTACGGCTTGCTCTGATTCTCATTCCAGATGAGATACGTAGGCATAAGACGCGATGTCTTAGCGAGCACACATCCCCCCAACCCATAGGTCAGCCGAGCTACGAAGACTTTGATTCTCACATTCAGATGAGATACGTATGCAGTGGATGCGACATCCGCGCGAGTCATTTCTTTTAACCTTTTTTTTTGGTAAACAGCATAAGATAAACTCACACCCTTTAGACAAGAACTACAAAAGTGGATCCCGTAGAGTACTACGGATGCGTAGGGGTGATAATACCTTCCCTTCGCATAACCGACTCCCGAACCCAAGATTTGGTTGCAAGACCCTGTCTTGTCCTTTCCTTTTTCAGGTTTACTTCGAGCGTTTCCTTTCCCTCCTTTGGGATGAATAACGCACGGTGGCGACTCTTCTGTCATTTTCTTTCGCCGGTTGTTTTTTCGCGCACTGTATTTTTCAGGTTGCGACACAAACATTTAACCTTTGTTTTCAAACATTAGAAACCTAAGCCTTATGCTTTTGATTTTCAAACTTATTTTCATAACACTTATTTTGAATTGAACTTCTAAGCCAACTTTGACCATATTTTGTAAATACTTTTCTTTGGTAAATATAACCCATTCAAATGTCTTTTTGTGGTTTCAATGGCCACTTTCTTAATCAAACTTTTTTCCCATAACCTTTAGCTATTAGGTTTGAGTTATCCTTGAGGTAGATGTAATACTCACCTTTATCCTTAGTGATGGACAATGAGCCTTCCATGCTTATTTTAGGGTTAACCCCTCACTAGCATGTTGAAGTTATCCTCACATGGTGGATCTGTGGTTTTAGGTTGAGTTTTCTCCCTTGGATAACAAAAGACCTTAAGGCTTTTGGACCAATCAATTCACCAACTCATTTTGAGATTTTTACCCCGAACTACGAGGTTTTGATCCTAATCTTTTTTAAGATGGTACGTAGGCAATGGGTTTATCCATTCAAACACAAAATGTAAATAAACTTGTATATTCTTTTCTCATCTCTTCAATCATGTTTGCACAAACAAATTTTCACCAAATACCAACCTTACAACAAATATGAAAAGGGCTCCCTAGGAGTACCTAGGATGTTTTGGGTGCTTAAAACCTTCCCATTACATAACCAACCCCCTTACCCAGATCTCTGACATTTTTACTAGTTTTTGATTCGATAAAACTTTTAGGTTTTTGTTCGTTTTCTAACCATTCCTCTAGATAAATAGAAGTGCGGTGGTGACTCGACTTGTATGGTGTACCTTGGATTTAGTCAATATCTCTGATGGTAACGAATACCCCGCTACAGCAAAGTTCAGCAGCACTTTTACCAAACAGATCTTTTCCTCTCAACATCTTCAACTCCTTTCGCAGCTCAAGGAACTGATCTTTCATCTCGTCCATATTTTCATATACATATGGGCCCTTAGATGGCTCAGAGTGGTAGATAGTGTCTGTTACACGAGGCAAAGCATGAACGACTCGCGGTGGCATAGACATGACCGGGCTAGATGCCGGCATAGAGGCAAAGGCGGGTGCGAACCATTTAGGCACGAGGTTTGGTGGCATTCACCAAGGGAATCCAGCTGGAATGGAAGGGCCGGATTAGCTGGCAGCAATGTGAACAGTCAAGGTAGCAACCTCAGAAATGACAGTCCTCTGGGGAGGAGTTGCAAGAGTTGGTGAAGACTGGCTCTGTGCGGCAAGAACAGACTCCACCATGGCAGTCAACCGTGTAATTTCATCCTTTAGCTCTCTATTATCTTTCCCCAAATGTTCCATGATCTTGGGTTGATTAGCGTGAGTGTTGTATCGGTGAGTCAGCTTGGCTAAAGCACAGAAGAATAACCGATAAGACATCTGGCAGAAGAAAACCTGTTATGCAAATGATTCATGAAATGCAATGTTTTTATTTATTTAGTTTCAAGGAACATATGAATTTCTATTTGCAAATATTAAATAATAACAATAATAACAATTTGATTCAGCATAAAATCTCTTTTTATTCATAAAATTATGAAGGATTACACTGAGTACAATTTCAGAGACCAAAATACAAATACAAGAGAAAAATAACTAATCATCCTAAGGATCTCCTAGTAATGGTATCAGATGATCTGGTTGCGGGTGCGTACTTCCTTCGGATGCGTCGAATCTCGGACTCAAAAGATGTCTTCATCTGAGCTTTCTCAAGGACAAGTTGATCAACAATCTTCTTTCAGGCACCGGAAGGCTGAGGCATACTATAGGAAGATGAACCCTCTTGCTCTCTCTGTCTCTTCACTGCTTGGTTTTCAAGAAGTTCAATAAGTGCATCCTTGTCTTTCGATTCATGTTGCAACTCCTCATGCTTTCGGCTCGAGGCATGGAACCACTCTTCCCACATCTCTCTCTCTTGTTTCTTCTTAGTGAGTGTGTCTTCCAACTCCTTTACGTCTTAGTTATGGAGAGTTGATGGCTCAGCCACAACCAAAAACATAGCTCCTTCACAAGCATACGACATCTTCAACTCCAAAGCTCTCTTATTCACCCAAGTAGTGTAAGCTTCCAAAGCTTCATAGTTGTGCGGACCAAGCTCGGATCTTCCTTTCCTATGCATATTATGCCAAGCATGAATCATCTTCTACTTCAAATGTTGGGGAT